>NC_141625.1:34915697-35215697 GCF_047967505.1 Dipteris shenzhenensis | reverse complement strand
CTCCTCCTCCTCCTCCTCCTCCTCCTCCTCCTCCTCATTCTTCCTTCCCCCATGCTCTTACACCTTCTTCCTCTCCCACTCCTATGCTCCCCCTAACCCCTTAGTTCCTCAACCCTTAAATCTCCATGATCTACAAGGGAGACGAGTTCTCCACCATGTACTCTGCCCTGAACCTTGGAGCCTCTTCTAAACTCTAGAACTTCTCTCTAAACCTTGGATCCTCCTTCTAACCCTGGAACCTCTTCTAAACTCTGGAACCTCCTTCTAAACCTTGAAACTCCTTCTAACCTTGGAACCTCCTTCTAAACTCTGAAACCTCCTTCTAACCCTTAAACTCCTCCTAAACCCTGCAACCCCCAATGAAGGAGAGCCTTCATTACCTCAACCATGATGATACATCTTCCATTTACACATGCATGCACTATGTTTACTTACCACAGTTAAGCCTACGTCTCTCACCGGAACATGACTCAAGGTCCTAAGCTACACGTATACTACAAAAGACAACCTCGATATATCTGTAGGTGACAAAAAGCCTCGGAACCATACATATTGAGAATACCATGCTCTCGGGGGGGTCACTCATCTTATGTAACCCTATCACGTGAGTTCAACAGAAGGATATTTTTAATTTTGAAAACTTACATAATTTAACTTACATAAGTGATTATTTAAAATGTTTTTAGAAAAAAATTACAGATCTGTATAGAAAAAGGGTACATTTTATTAATGAAAAATATATCGATAAGGGATTTTACAAATAAGCCTTGAACGCACGTGATATAGAGAGTTTATACATAGTGACCCCCCCGAGACCATGCTCTTCCTATGAAAGCCATAGGAAAGAGCCAACATTCATCCTCGGTTATTTCCTCAGGGTATGCTATGTGAATTATTTCAAAATTGCTCACCAAGGACTCAAGTGAGTCTTGGAGAGCTTGTAGCACCCGATTAAAGAGTATTATTATTCCGAGGGGTTGGCAGGTGGTGGACTGGTAGGCCGCAAGGTGTCCTTGAGCTTGGACTATTGAGGCTTGGCCGTAGGTTTGCATCCAAGTTATGTCTGCATGCAGACTTTCGGGAGTGCAAACCCATGGCATGAGTTCCTCAGGCTTTGCAAGTTGCATCATTTCATCATCCGTAGGATAATTAAGGGACTCAGTGATGATGTGGCACTAGCCTTGAAAACTAAGAAGAATAGGATGGGCGAATAGGGTTTGGATATTGGAGGGGCAGAGAAAAGATAGGGAGGTGGGCTTAAGGTTAAGAGAAAAATAATACATGGCTAAGATGGGGTAGAAGTGGTCGAGATTATGATGGAGAATGGTTTGAAGGGCATTAGGCAGTAGTGGAGTAGTGAGGTCTAGGTGGAAAGTGAGGTTTTGTGTGTAAAGTGCATTTGTAGGGTTCGGGCGATGGTGCATGGTGCAAGTGTATACGTGGTTAATTGTGCAAACATGTCCCTATACATCCTAAACTCCTACTACTCATGGTCTTCTAAACCTGGCTCCTCAGAGTGGCCAGTGGCACACTGTCTTTCAATTTCTTCTTAGAGGGGGCTCATCAGGTAGGGATTGGATCTATTGGTCATGGGACTCCTATGTGCAGGTGCACCACTACTCTACGTGTGCTTGCTGCTCCAACATCGTGCGTAGGGCTTATTCTGCCATGTCCACCTATTCCATAAGCATCTGGACCAGGTATTCACTGGAGGCGAGGTCATCCTTAACTTTTGTTAGAGTGAGCTTGAGCTCTTCCAACTTAGCTTGGTATTCATTGGCTCAATGTAGTGTGGCATGGCCCGTTGCCTGAGCTGCGACTATTGTCGCTTAGCTTTTATGTGCCGAGAGTTGGGCTTGGATGAGATTGGAGGAGAGTTGTGAGGCTTGCTCTTGCCTCCTTTGTAAAATCATGCGGGTGACTTGTAGTAGTTGTGCCATGGCTTCAAAGAGATTCATCTCCATGACGTCGGCACATGACAACAGTTCTGTCATCATGTGGCTATAGCCTCCCATTGCCCTATACTGGGGTGCGCTGCAAAATTGTATGACCTCTGCTAGGCCTGCCCATGGCATGGAAGAGGTGCCGATGGCAAAGGATGCTGTCTCCTGAGGGGTGGTGGAGACTAAGATGAAGGGTGCAGTGGGGATGGTTGGCACAGTTTCGGCTCCTGTATGGAGGCCAATATCGATGGTGTCATGGCCTTGGAGGTCTTCAATGAGAATAGGCACTCCTTGCAATTATTTGCCCTTATCTTGAGAACCTAACCGCTGCAAGCGTAGTTGTTGTTGCATGAATTCATGCAACTAGCTTTCTTCATATTGGTTGAGCAACTGACTCATTTCTGGTTGCACCTGAGTGATCGGAGTGGCACTTGGTGTTGTCCTCGCAATCTTGGGCCTTGTTTTTGTCTCTTCCTACTCGGTCTATATGAGACCGGTGGCAGATTTCTTGGCAAGGCCGAAACTTGCCGACGACATCCTCGTAGGTGCTGAGATCATCTCTCATCTGGCTGTAGTAGTAGTTAGCCCAGTTCATCTCCTGGAAGTTCACCATGCTCAACAAGATATTTGGCACAACAGATTGATGATGGTCCGTGTGCTTCACTTGAGTGAGCCATTGCCGGGCTCTTGTTGGTGGGCACTCTACCTCGGGCTTATGGATGGTGGTGAACTAGATGCGGCCTCTGCACTTGTGGTGGTGGTAGTGACAGACCATCTTTAGGGAGTTGAGCTTCTTTTTTTGCTTGGAATATTTTTCTGCCACCAGTGGCAGATTGAATGCTGCCCACACTACGTTCTGATTGATTTGGTAGTGGTGGGGGTTGCCTGTTGCATCTTGCAAGACACCAATGTTGGTGTTGCTGTCGGATGTCTTGAGGAATTATGCTAGCAGCGTCATGTCCAAGTGGCATGGGAAATGCGTTGCTACTCTTCCCAAGCCTACAAAGTTAAGTGCCTCCACAACTTCTGGGTCCTGGAGAGCAACATATACTACTACGGTGTGGTAGTGGAGGGTGTAGTCCTAACCCTCATAAGCAAAGCATGAGTGAATCATGCAAGCATCT
Source organism: Dipteris shenzhenensis (assembly GCF_047967505.1). Classification (NCBI taxonomy): domain Eukaryota; kingdom Viridiplantae; phylum Streptophyta; class Polypodiopsida; order Gleicheniales; family Dipteridaceae; genus Dipteris; species Dipteris shenzhenensis. Next base: position 35,212,630 of record NC_141625.1, on the reverse strand, counting down.
AGCTCTTGGAGCCATGCTTCTCCCAATGGTGAGTGCACTTGTGAATGCACGATCTTGTACTCACCTGCGGTTGGCGCCAAGGTGTGCTTTCATGTTTTCATGGGGGTTGTGCCTGCTGTAGCTTGCTCTTCTTGGGCAGCCTGTTTAGTGGAGGTGTCTTCATCCTGTAAGTCCTTCGTGGGTATTTCGATCAGCATTCGAATCATGGAAGGAGTGCTCTGAGAATCTAATGCGCTAGTGGCCTCTAGAATAGGGCAAGGAGACCTAGGTCAGGAGCCTCAACCTTGGATTCAAAAAAGTCATGTTTGAATTCCATCGCAAAAAGGAGTGGAAGTTGTGTGATGAGGGAATCGGTGGATGAGGAAGAAAAAGAGGACATAAATCTACTGGTGGGGATGGAGAGGAAGTGGGTAGGAAACTGGGGTGGGGGAAAATGTGGACTGAGCAGAGGGTACTTGCGTTGTGCAATGTGATAGTGAGGTCAGCATGCAAGAACATGAACACTTGTAAAAAATGCATGAATGGACTCTAATCACCTGGTGTTGACCGTGTGTGCACATGCGATGTGTTCAGGAGGGACTAGTGGGCTGTGGGTGCTATAGGTGAGATGCCTACCGTACTTACTCACCTAGACCTAGACGTGATGATTATGATGATTGCGGTGGAGGCGGGCACTATACTGCAGCATGGCAAGTAAGGAGCCATGTAAAGTATGCGTCCAACTTGTTCCTTACCTTGGATGCCAGAGGCACCTTTGTGTCGGGCTTGGTTGTTGTCATGGGGTCTGACTTCAAGTGTCTATCCCCAGGGCCAGGTTCTTGTGTAACTCATCATGGGGTGGAATTCAGTTCCTATGGAGTTCCTCGATTGGTAGTGCGATGCTTGTGTTGAGTCGGACCGCTCCTGCCACTAGGGCATATTCTGTACCTTGAGGCTAGCCTATTGTATCCGGTTTGTTGGCAGGTTCTTGTGGTGCTGCCTTCGACGCCTTTGGGGTTTGCACTGTATTCTTCTAGATCTAGGCAACTTTGTTGCCTCGGTCGCTCGAGCGAGTAGTGTTGCTTGAACTATTGGTGATGCGTGGTGGTGGATGAGGCATGAGCATTGGGTGTGGCTTTCTTTGAGTAGTGAATGTGTGAGGGAAGCGATGTTGAGGTGACTGGAGCTGCTATTGCTGTGTTACCATTTTTTCAGCATCGGTTCCGATCGAAGTGACGTTGGGCGTAGAGGATAGCATCTTGTACTTGCAGCTCTTGGATTTCTTGAGCGGACGATGGTAGCATTGGTTGAGTGTGCAATGAAATTTGTTTACCACTGGGGCAAGCTTTCTTCTCCTTTTGAGTTGGGCCCTTAAGCGGTGTGCTGGTGGAGGCTGGAGCTTCCAATTGGCTTTGCTATGCCACTTCATTGTCATGAATCGACGAGGTCGGGGCTAAAGAGGGGGGCTTGGTCTGCACAGTGGGACTACCACCGTTTGACCACCATTGGCTGTTGAGATATCGAGCTCCACTCGTGATATGCCAGAGTGACCGTTGTGCATTTATGTCACCGACTTGTTAGCTGTAGATGTGATTGGTACACCACCCATGAATAATGGCTGGATGGCAACTATCTTTATGTACTCTAGTTAGTGGCTCAATTAGTATGCCACCTTAGTTAGCTTAGTTTGGTTTGAGACCCACATATAGGGTTCACCTATTCCTTTTGTACTTAGAGAGTTCTTTTGGCTTTCACAACTAAGAAGAGAAAAATTGTTTTTAGCCTCCACCTTTCTGTATATTCCCCCATTGTGTACGTGAGAAAGCTGTAAGTGAGACTCCTTACTTCTCTCCCACTCTCTTCACATGGTATCAAAGTCCAGTTCGTGGTAAGGAGCTCAAGAAAGAAAAACAAGTTCGCAGTGTCGTGGTAAGAGGATCAGTGTTGCTTTCCTTTTTTGAATTTGGGAGCAAATCTCTACAGGTAGCACAGCCGAAAAGTGCAAGAGTGCACTGTCTCAGATTGGGATGCCCTTCACGGTGTGGTGAGATGGCAATATATGCTGTGGGATCAAGCGAAGCCCTCGGTGACATTATTTTTTTGATTCGAGGCCATTTCGGGGCCCATTTTGGTGGTGAAAGTTTTTCACAGGCACTTAGAAAAGTGCCTTGTTTTGGCTGTGCGACAGCAAGGTTGTTGTCCTTAGGTGGCATTGTGGTGGCCTATTACCCCAGCTTAGTTAACCCAAGGTTACTCTGTTGTGCAAGTCGATGAAAAGTTGCCACAGAAATTGCATCGAATGCCTGTGCGCAGAGATATTGGGAGTGACAGAATCATTCTTATTGCCTATTGATGCAAAATCATCACTAGGAAGTGACTGTGTGGTCAAATACCACTTTCATCAGTTTTGTAGATTTGCCCTTGTGAGGCAGAAGTTGTGTTTCTTTGCAGTGACATAATATTTTTGCAGTGTAATTTTGCTGTGGGGTATGACTACATGAATATTGCTGCTTTATGCCATGCTCCTACAAGAAATTTGCAAACTCATTTGAGAGGTACTCTCCCCCTCCATATGACCTTAGGCATTTTATTTGCAGGCCTGTTTCTTCTTCAACCATAGCTTTAAAAGCTTTGAAATGCCCAAACACTTCACTTTTCTTTTTCATAAAATACACCCAAAATTTTCTGATGCAGTCATCAATAAAAGTGACAAAATAATGATAGCCTCCAATAGATGCAACTTTAGTAGTCCACACATTAGAGTGGATTAATTCCAATGGCCTCTTACTCTCTTGAACATGTATAGGAAATGGTTTCCTTTCCTGTTTTCCAAATTGACAGGATTCACATACCTTATGCATTTTTGCAACCTTGAACTTAGGCAATCCTGCAACAATATTTTGGGCTTGCATTAATTTAAGTTGTTGTACATTAACATGACCAATGCGTTTATGCCAGATATCAATATCTGCAACTACACCGGTCCCATGTGCAAACATTGTTGCACTCAATTTAGGCATGTCCACATCCAACGTAAACATCCTGCCCTTCTTCTTCCCTTTTGCTATCAAGCGACATTTATTTTTCATATCCTCAACAAAGCATCCATGAGGATTAAATCTGACCTGCAAGCCCTACTCAACCATTTGACCAAGAGAAACTAGGCTCTTGGTGATATTCGGAACATGAAATACATCAGATAGGTATTTCTTTTCTCCATCCTACATAGACAAAGGAATTTTACCAACAAATACTCGTTTCTGTCATCACCTTGTCGACTAGAGGATGCATAATCGCCTTTCTGCAATTTTCTAGTCATGATGTCATTCTGCTTTTTATAGCAGTCTTTAACCATATGACCCATTTTACCACAGTAGTAGCATTCAACATTGTTGTTTGCATTTTGGCCTCTCTGCCATCCACCATGATCTCTTTTGCTCCCCCTGTCTCTAAAGTTACCATGTCCTCCTCCATAGGACTAGTTTTCTTGAATTTGTTGCATATTTTGATTTCTTCCATGGCCTCCAAATCAGCCTCCTCTATCGTTGCCTCTACCTCTTCTAGCATTTGAGTAGAAGACAGCTTCTTTTGAAGTTCCTCTTGAAGAAGATGCACCACCATTTCTCTGCTCGTCAAAAATTAGAAGAGCAATCAACTCCTCAAAATTAGAAAAATTCTCATGGACGGCAATGGATGTCCAGAATTGTGTATAATCCTTTCCTAGACCGCATTCAAGGTCACAAAAACGAAATCATCGTCTTCCACTGGTGACCCAATAGAAGCAAGTGCATCTGTAATCTTCTTCACCTTCATGTGGTAGTCATTGATGCTCATATTTTCTCTCTGCACATTATGCAACTCCTGCTGGGCTGCATTTTCCTAGCTTGTGTATTTGTGGTATACATTTTTGTCAAAGTATCCCATGCCTCCTTCAACGTGCTTGCATCCTAAATATGCACAATCATAGAATCTGAAATACTGATAGATAGCTAGTACATAACTTTTCTGGCTCTCTCATGCCAGCCTTTAAATGCCTGCAACTCCTATTGATTGGGAGCATTAGGAATAACTGGTTCTTGTTCAGCTCCAGTAATGAACTCCCAACAGCCTTTTCCCTTAAGAAAATTCGTCATTCTAAACTTCCATACTTGGAAGTTGTTCTTGTCAATATTTTCAGTAACAATCTGTGAAAGAGCATCAGACGCCATTACAGAACACTGCAACATATTTTGTCACTGTAAAAAAACACAACTTCTGCCTCACAAGGGCAAATCGGCAAAACTAAAGAGAGTGGTATTCGACCATATAGTCACTTCCTAGTGATGATTATGCATCAACAGGCAATAAGAATGATTCTCTTAGTCCCAATATCTCTCCGCACAGGCATACAATGTAATTTTTGCGATAACTTTTCACCGACCTGTAGAACAGTGGTCGCATAGCAAAAACAGCCTGAGGGCACTTTCTTGAGTGCATGCAGAAAACTTCCGCCACCAAAATGGGCCTCGAATCAAAATAATTTCATCGAGGGCTTCTCCCTCACCCATAACATATACTACCCTCTCACCACACCACGAAGGGCGTCCCAATTTGAGATAGTGCACTCAAATTGCACTTTTCGGCTGTGCTACCTATAGAGATTTGCTCCCAAACTCGAAAAAAAAAGAAAGCAACACTAATCCTTTTACTAGGACACCGCAAACTTGGTTTGCTTTCTTGAGCTCCTTACCACGAACCGAGCTCTGATACCATGCGAAGAGAGTGGGAAGAAGGAAGGAGTCTCACTTGCAGCTTTCTCACATAGACAATGGGGGAATATACACAAAGGCGGAGGCTGAAAACAGTTTTCCTCTTCTTAGTTGTGAAAGCCAAAAGAACTCTTAGTGCAAAAGAATAGGTGAAACCTATATGTGGGTCTCAAACCAAACTCAGCTAACTAAGGTGGCATACTAACTGAGCCACTAACTAGAGTACATAAAGATAGCTGTTATCCATCTATTATTCATGGGCGGTGTACCAACCGCATCTGTAGCTAACAAGTCAATGACATAAATGCACAACGGTCACCCTGGCATATCACGAGTGGAGCTCCATATCTCAACAGGCTCTTCCTTCTACCCACTTGCTAAAGTAGTCAGCGGCTAGGATGATGTATCGAGCCCTGATCCCCTTGGCGACTGGGCTTATGGGACCAATGAAATCAATGCCCCACTTCTCGAAGGGTTGGTCGACCAGGATTCTAGTTAGGGGCATCATGTCTGCCCTGTGTGGGATTTGGATGCGCTGGCAGGGGTCACATAGTTTGACAAATTTGGCCGTGTCTCCTAAGAGTGTTGGCCACCAGAGACCAGCTTGCAGCACTTTATGTGCTGTAACCTCAGCGGAAAAATGGCCTCTTGGGATTCTTGAGTGGGCTTCTTCAAGCACCTCCATGTATTCACATTCGTACACGCAGCTTCGCAATATGCCATCCTTACCCACGCGGTAGAGTTGGCCTGCTATCAGCTGATATGGCGCTGTGTTCTTAATGAGTTTATGCCCTCTATCATTCGTAAGGTCTTGGCCTTGGAGCTTGTTAGTGGAGATGTAGGAGAGAAGAGAGGTGGAAGAGGAGAGAGTGAGAGAGAGAGAGAGAGAGAGAGAGCTATCTTACTATCCCACCCTTGACACAGTGAACCCACCCCTCCATCCATGGTCATAATCATTCCCCTCTGCCGTCGTGTTACTCCATCGCACCGCGCATTGCTGTGCAATCTTGCTGACCGGTGTTTTTCGCTTACCCTGCCGTCATTGCTATACTATCCCACCGTCCTATGTCATCCTGTATCCCTACGCCTGTGGGATATCCCTTACGACCGATTGCATCGACAATGTGGCAGTTATTTTCCCACCGATCTTCGCGATACATTCATCACATTGATCAGTGCTATTTCCTTATTCCACCGATCGTCGTTGAAACGTTACACCGTCGCCTATGCCAAAATTATACTACACCGCCCATAGCCCATTGATCAGTGCTGTAGAGTTATCCCACCAACCAGTGCGATACCTCTGGGGTAGCTAAGGAATTAAGAGAAAATTCAAGAACCTCAGTTCAGCTTAAGTGTCCCCAGCTAGATGCATCCCACATGCACTTGAGGTCCAGAAGGATTTTGCCAAAGGGTCCCATGCCAGAAGAAAGTGCATCGAGCTATGCTCAAGCTACCCTTCATCCTAGTTGGGAGTCCAAAAGCTCGATCTCAAGCCTCCAATCATTTGTAGGTCCCCGTCCAGACACTCCATCTAGTTCAGACGAAATAGAGAGCCTTGAAGGAGTGATGTAGGACCCCTCAGGTCCAAGGGCCTCGGAAGCCCCCTTCACGAGTGTAGCCTCTCCCAACTCTCTTGCACCTTCGATTGCATCCAGGTTTAGAGGTACGTTCTCTAACATGTTTGGTCGCTTAGGACAAACAGAGTCGGCAGACATGGAAAACCCCTTTGCCAGCATGTCCACAGAAAGGGAAGGCCAGCAACATACAAGTCTTGAGCCACAGATCGAGACAAAAACTACTTTTGCTGATCCAAGTTCCTCCACCTATGATGAAGATCCATGGATGAGGGAACTCCATAGACAAGACCTGAGTCGAGGGGATATCAGGAACTTCTAAGGCGGAATGCCTTATGACCCTCTAATAGCCCCAGCCCCACCAGCCTTCGTCGACTATGGGGTACCTTAATTCCCACCCTATCGCCTGCTGCATGGAACCAACATTACCATGCCCCAGAACCCACCACCTTTGGGAGTCTATCCCTTCCCACCTATACCGGTGGCACCAATGAACACATGCATGGGTACTTCTATCCCAATGCTGACACCAGCAACTACATGGACACCACCACCTGGGCTAAGGCCAGCCCTGTGACCCGTCAGGCCCACAACAACACCACCTCCGCTAGCTGCTCAAATGGTGTTGATTGATGAGGCAATGCGTATTTTGGTGAATGCCCTAGGAAGGGGGGCAACACCACCTCCACCCACCCCAGTGTTCCCTGTAGGAATGGCAAATCCCTCAAGAAGACATCCCATAAACATTTCCAAGCTTCCAAGCTCATGATCAAATTCCTCAGAGAAGGAGACCCGGTCTCCCACATTGTTGACTCTGTGCCAACATGAACTTATCAAGAAAGAGAAGGTGTTACAACATTGTGATACAACTTTGTGTTACAACTTTGTGTTACAACTTCTAGACACAACTTTGTGTTACAACTTCTAGACACAACTTTGTGTTACAACTTTGTGTTACGACTTCTAGACACAACTTTGTGTTACGACTTTGTGTAACAACTTTGTGTTACAAGTTTGTGTTACAACTTTGTGTAACAACTTTGTGTAACAACTTTGTGTTACAACTTTGTGTTACAACTTCTACATGTAGAGAGAGAATGTGTTACAACTTTGTGACACAACTTTGTGTTACAACTTTGTGTAACAGCTTTGTGTTACATGCAGGGAGAGAAGCTCTCCAACTTGTATAAATACCCCATAATGGAATGAAGCCCACACTCTTGGGGCATTGTGTTGAGTCTACATTGGTATTCCAAGAATTTGTCTCAAGTGTCCATGCTTCCTTGCACTGCACGTCCAAAAGCATGTCCTAACCTTGCAACCCTTCTCCCCTCTCCTCCAACCCTGCAACCCACCCTCTCCCTCTCCTCCTCCCTCCTCCTCCTTCCTCCTTCTCCTCCTCCTCCCTCTTCCTCCTCCTCCTCCTCCTCCCTCCTCCTCCTCCTCCTCTCTCCTCCCCCTTCCTCCTCCTCTTCCCTCCTCCTCCTTCCTCCTCTCTCTTCTTTCACCCATGCTCGTACACCTTCTTCCTCTCCCACTCCTATGCTTTCCTAAACCCTTAAACTCCATGATCCACGAGGGAGACGAGTTCTCCACCATGTACTCTACTCTGAACCTTGGATCCTCCTTCTAACCCTGGACTCCTTCTAAACCTTGGAACCTCCTTCTAAACCCTGGAACTCTTTCTGAACCCTGGAACCTCCTTCTGAACCCTGGAACTCCTTCTGAACCCTGGAACTCTTTCTAAACCCTGGAACTTCCTTCTGAACCCTTAAACTCCTCCTAAACCCTACAACCCCCAATGAAGGCGAAAGCCTTCATTACCCCAACAACGATAGTTTACGTGCTTTTTACACATGCTTGCACTTTGTTTGCTTACCACACTTAAGCCTACGTCTCTCACCGGAACACGACTCGAGGTCCTAAGCTACACATATACTACAACCGACAATCCCAATATATCTGTAGGTGACAAAAAGCCTCGGAACCCTGCAACATAGAATACCCAGCTCTTCCTACGAAAGCAGTAGGAAAGAGCCAACATTTGGCGCCATTGCCGGGGAGACTAGCGTCTCAAGTAGCGAGTAAACATGCGTAGGTAGGTGTAAAACAAGTCACTACTTCAAACTTTCATGCACATACCACTCAAGGGCAAGGAGAGTAAAATTTTTTTTCCAAATCTAGCCAAACATATCAACCCCAAACATCCACTTTGGGTTACTACCTTAAGAAATTTTCTTAATTTCTGAAATAAAAGCCACCTGATGTACAATTAGGCAGGTAGTGGACACGGTTGCGTAGAGCTTTCAATTACAATCATTTTACCTTTTTACAGAAAGGCAAACCGAGCTCTCCATAAAGAGTTATGGCTCGGGAAGGGTTTAGGGTTAAACCCTAAACCTAAACCCTAAACCTAAAATCCAAACCTATAAAAACCTACTCCACCCCCCCTCATTCTTCATCTTTCACTTTTTGCCTCCATTCTCTTCCTCCTTCCGAGCCCCACGCAAGACACTCCTCCCTCTCCATCGACCGCCCCCTTACTCCTATCCTCGCCATGTAAGTGACATCGAGCCCTTCTCGCAGCGATGACCTAGCCTTCCACCCACCGTCCATTGTTCCGCGACAATCCCGTTCCATCGAGAAAGACTTGGAGAGCGTCAGGTAACCACATCTCCTTGCTTTTCAATTTCCGTCTTTCAGTTTTTTTTGTTGCTCTTTTACCCCTCCCCCTCCACCACCATTTCCCCCCTCCCCCTCCATCTCCACCACCATCTCCCCCCTCCCCCTTCATCTCCACCCCCACCTCCCCCTTCCATCACCACCTCCCCCCTCCCCCTTCATCTCCACCACCACCTCCCCCCTCCATCACCACCTCCCCCCTCCCCCTTCATCTCCACCACCACCTCCCCCCTCCATCACCACCTCCCCCCTCCCCCTTCATCTCCACCACCACCTCCCCCTTCCATCACCACCTCCCCCCTCCATCACCACCTCCCCCCTCCCCCTTCATCTCCACCACCACCTCCCCCCTCCATCACCACCTCCCCCCTCCCCCTCTCCCCCTCCACCACCATCTTCCACCCCTCCCCCTCCACCTCCTCCCCCCTCCCCCTCCATCTCCACCTTTCCCCCCCCTTCCACCACCACCTCCCCCCTCCCCCTCCATCTCCATCTCCCCCTCTCCCTCCACCTCCACCTCCCCCTTCCCCCTCCCCCTTCACCACCTTCCCCCCTCCCCCTTCATCTACCCCTCCCCCTCTCCCCCTCCCCCTCCACCACCTCCACCTCCCCCACCACCACCTCCCCCTCCCTCTCCCCCCTCCCCCTCTCTCTCCACCATCATCTCCCACTCCCCCTCCCCCATCCCCCTCTCTCCCCCTCATTCTCTCTCCCACCCCCTCTCTCTCTCTCACTCTCTCCTCTCTCCCCCTCATTCCCTCCCCCACCCCCTCTCTCTCTCTCTCTCTCCTCTCTCCCCCTCATTCCCTCCCCCACCCTCTCTCTCTCTCTCACTCTCTCCTCTCTCCCCCTCATTCCCTCCCCCACCCCCTCTCTCTCTCACTCTCTCCTCTCTCCCCCTCATTCCCTCCCCCACCCCCTCTCTCTCTCACTCTCTCCTCTCTCCCCCTCATTCCCTCCCCCACCCCCCTCTCTCCCCCTTACCCCCCTCGCCCCCCCCATCCCCCTCTCTCCCCCTTACCCCCCTCGTCCCCCCATCCCCCTCTCTCCCCCTTACCCCCCTCGCCCCCCATCCCCCTCTCTCCCCCTTACCCCCCTCGCCCCCCATCCCCCTCTCTCCCCCTTACCCCCCTCGTCCCCCCATCCCCCTCTCTCCTCTGTCCACCCCCCTGCGACCCCCCGCAGCGGCGCACGCAGCGCCGCCCGCCCACAGAACCCGCTACCCCGCACCGCCCCTGCGCGCCCCGCCCCGCGTCGCGGCGCCGCCCCTGCGCACCCCGCGCCGCCCCCGTGCCACCCCTACGCGCCCCGCCCCGCCCACCACCCGCTACCCCGCGCCACCCCTGCGCACCCCGCCCCGCCACCCTAACCCTACCCCCGCTACCCCGCTCCCCGCCCCGCTCACCGCCCCGCGCCCCGCCCCCTCTCCTCTCTCGCCCCCCGCTACCCCCCGCCCCGCCCCCACAGCGGCGCACGCATCGCCGCCCCCCCGTCGTCGCCCCTGCGCCACTCACAACCCCCCGACCCCGCCCCTGCGGCGCCGCTCACAAACCCCCCGCGCCACCCTCGCTCTCCCCCGCCACCCCCCTCGCCCTCCCCCGCCGCACCCCCGCCCTCCCCCCGCTCACGCACCCCCGTCCCGCCCCCGCGCCACCTCGGGCAGCCCCCCAGGGCACCGCCGTCGGGCAGCCCCCCTCAGAACCCAAAAAAAAAAAAAAAAAAAAACTAAACCTAACCTTAACTAACCTCCGGTTAGTTGCTAACTACAGTTAGGTTAGTGGTTCACCTAGGTTAGGTTAGGTTAGGTTAGGTTAGTCGATTAACCCTAGGTTAGTTAGTCCTAACTACAGTTAGGTTAGGTTAGTTAGGTTAGGCCAACTAGGTTAGTTAGTTAACCTAAGTTAGACTAGTTACGTAGGTTTGGTTAGTAGGAACTACGGTTAGGTTAGTTTAGTTAGCCCTCGGTTAGGTTAGACTAACTCTTCGGTTAGTATCTAACTGTAGTTAGTTTAACCTCCCAGTTACAATAACTAGGAGGATCTAGGTTAGTTAGTCTAACTAGAGTCACTTGGTTTCAACCCCTCGGTTGGACTTAAAGTCCATTCACACCACCATTAGGACCCCCCCAAACGCCAACTTTACCCCTCCTTTAACCCCTCGAAACTCATCCGTTTGGGACCCAAATTGAACCCCGTTTGAACCCTGATTTCACACACGGAAACACCACGTTACGAGGTATTTTTCCAGCCCATTGCACACCATTTCGGCATCCCTAGCACACGTTCATACGCGCTCCCGTGTGGGCCTTATTTTGCATTACTTCACTCGTATTTTCACGCCACGACCTCCGATTAACGATCCGTCTGCACCGGCACATTTCCCTACACACGTAGGACAATCTTAGGCACATTATTAACACGACGGTCCCTACACAAACTAACATCACTCTAACTCTCCTAACAGCACCACCTCCACACCCACACTGGGTAGCGATACCCTTGGCAAATCACGCACCATCTGCATGCAGTTACGGTCCGGCCAACGACTTCGACTCCAACGCTCGCCCCATTCGCATCTAACTCCACTGCAACAACCGCCCCCGCCAATCCTCTACCCCGACTTCCCCCCTGAGATTCAACAACTTCCTTTAACTCCTCCTCGCCCCAACATGGCTGGACGTCGTCATGAGCATGATGGGGACATCGAGCTCGATGCCGAGGCTGACAACTTCTTCAATCGACAAAATCACAACAATCACGGCCGACGCCCCTTAGGAAAACTGGAACTTCCCAAATATAATGGTAGGGGAGACCCTGCTCGCTTCCTCCAACATTTTGATGCCGCATGTCGAGCAGGTGGTGATCAATCCCATGAAACTAAGGTGGCTTGGTTTCCAATGGCCTTAACTGATGAGGCGTCAGAATGGTACCTCGACCTTCTTGTGGAAGAACGTGCTACATGGGACCTACTTCAAACCGAATTCAAACGTCGCTTTCAAACGGAAAGGCTACAAGATGATCCCGCTCTCCAACTCAGCAAGATCGAACAAGGCCGGAGGGAAGATGTACGCACATACCTGGGAAAGATGAAGAGATTGATTGCCAAATGTGACCCACGGCCAGATGCAAAGTACCTCACGGCATGGTTCATAGCAGGACTCAGAAAGAAAATCCGCAAGGATATGAAAAAGATAAGTAGCTATGAAACATTCAGTGCTGCTCATGCGGCAGCCATTGACATCGAAGATGGTATGACAGATTCAGACACTAGCAGTGATGATGCCAGATCAAATACACGAGATAAACGCTCGAAAAAAGGTAAATCAAAGGACACTGCCGAAACATCCAATGAAGATCGCCTAGAGGCCATGACCTTGAAGTTGAAAGAAGATATGATGCAGGCCATGGATCAAAAACTCCACTTGTCTCAGCCGCCAACTCAAACATATCCACGGCGAGAAAATGTCTGGTGCCCACACTGCTTGGCAAATCATACAGCAAATGAATGCCCAGTCCTAAGAGCAAGGCTCACTGCACAAGCAAATCCACCGCCACGGTTGTGGTGCCATATCTGTGTCGTCGGCGGCCATGATGAGACCAGTTGCATCTTCAACATGCGCAACAATCCACCTCGACCACCACAATACCAAGCGGCACCCATGCCAGTATACAGGCAACCGGCACTTGCACAAGCGCCCCCAGCTCTGAGGCTAAATCCTGTTCCCGTTCGGACACAAGTCCCACAACTACTCAGGAATCCAAATCCACGACCGTATCCAAGAGCACCAAATCCAGCTCCTCAGGCAGTTCCCATACATCAATTACAAGCCGAGGAAGTAGACTCGCTATTTGAGTATGAAGCAGAGTACCCAGTGTACTATGTAGAAGGTGCAGAGGGTCTAATACCAGTCTATGCAAATCAAGTGCGACCCAACACATTTCACGCACCAATCAAGTGTTACGGTTGTGGAGAAAATCATAGAATCGCAGAGTGCCCTCATCGCGGTAGCCCAGCCACTTTCCAACCACTCTGCAGAGATTGTGGCATAGGACATGCCTGTATGGATTGTCCCATGAAAAATAAGGTCCCAGAACAAACAGAGGTTAAGCCTGACGTCCCCATCGGCATCATTGGGGTGGACCATCAAAGTCTGGGTCCGGCAAGTCTAAGGTCACAACCTATCAATGTAATTACACGCCAACAGAAAGCGGCCACGAAGGACCCTATCATTCCAATCCAACCAAAGCGACTTCTGAGAAAGAAAGCACAAGTGCCTCCACCTCTGCCAAGCAATGAGCAGCCGAGCTCATCCACATCAACTCCCGAGCCTCAATTAAAAGAAGCTCCATTCCCGAATGCAGAGGTGGAGAAGGCTCGTTTTCAGGCACTTTAGCAATGGGTCCAAAATGAACAAGCTCAATTTGAGACTCAGAAACATGCTCAAGACCCACTCCATGACTTGGCCCCACAAAGTATTGATACTGTACTCGAGCCTTTGTTCCAACAACAGACTCCACAACAGAATGTTCCGCCACGTCAACTTGAAGGAGCTGCACTCTCTAGCATACTGAGTTGCCCTGTGTCCATTCCCATCGGAATCCTCTTACGAAATTGTCCCAATCTCTGGGAGAGTTTCAAAGGATGGATTGAACTCGCAACTCCCCCTCCACCTATGAACGACATTGATGATATCCCTGTGCGGATGGGTGAGAAAGATGACATACGCAACATCACTGTGCCTTTGATCCACAAGGCATATAATGAAATCCAAGCCATAGTGGATGGTGGAGCAGGTGTCAATGTCCTATCAAAGGAGCTTTACGAAGAATGGGGTCTCCCACCAATGCAAAAGGCTAATTTCAACATACGCCTTGCCAATGATTCACGGGCTAAACCCTTGGGAATAGTGAATGGCGTGTCCACAAAGATCGCAGGAGTCCGCTTTTCCCTTCAATTCACAATCTTGGATCTCCCCAAAAAAACCTATCAAATCTTACTAGGACGTCCTTGGTTACGGGAAGCATCAGTCCTCCATGACTGGGGAACTAATAGATTGACAATCCAGAATCGAGACACTGCAGTCAGGGTGAATGTGGAGACAGGAGCTATTAAACCAATTGTTCCTAGAGCATTGGATGACACATCTTCCACGACACTCTTGAGCAAATCAGCTCCCTTGCAACAGCATGCCATAGCAGGTGACTCACAAAGCAATGTCAATAACTGGATACAAACATTGGCAACCATCGACAACTGCCATTCATTAGACCCCATTTTCTCACAGATAGATGTTAACGCACTACAGGTCGATCCTCCACCGACACATGAAGAACCAATCGATCTAGAGATGCCATTCTTTATGGCTGACCTCGAATGGGATAATGAACCTGAAGAAAGTACCCACACCAATGATGACTCAGATTTTCCTTGGGACCTTGAAACAGAGGCTGCGAATGCTGAAATTGAAGATCAAATCTTTGATAATGACCTAGCCATTCTCCATGCCCTAATGGCAGTTGAGCTCCCAAAAGTTGAACCTCCACAGTTGCATAACAGCAGAAGATCCTGCAAGAAAGCTACAGGAGGAAATCGCAGAAAAGCCAAGGCCGAGCACTTCAATGAATTCGAACGAGTCCAAACACGGATTGTGGAATTGTATCTTGCAAAGGCAGTCCCCTCAAAGTCAAAACCACCACCTATGGTCCCCTGAGGGACTGGAAGGAGTATGTGCAGGACATGAACCCTTACTTGGAAACACCTTACCAGTGGAAAAGTTACCCCATAGTTCCCAACGTAAGAAGTTTCGGAAATATAAGCCACATGTGCGGATGAAGCTCGATCAAGAGACTTCAGAAAAAGAAAGAAAAGAAGAGCCTAACAAATTCCTAAATGCAACTATGCCACCCAGTACACATGACTCATGTCAGGCTAGTTCAACCCCATCAGAGGCCGATCTTCGAGAAGTGCCGGAATACTTTAAGAATTATACAAGTGGCAGTGCACCAATAGCAATGCCAAGACCAATCAGAGAATCTGAAGTTCAAGAAACCGATAGCATTGGAGAAACTCCAATCTATGAGGGACCGGCAAAAACACGCACAATAGACCTCGCCCTTGAAGGGGAGGAAGAAAAATTGGTTTTCATTGGGAAACAGCTCCGTCAAGAAGATGAAATCAAACTCAAAGACCTCCTAATGGAATACCGTTACTGCCTAGCATGGTCATACAAAGAGATGAAAGGAATTTCACCAGAAGTGGCAGTGCACACGATACCTATAAGGGAAGGTGCTCGCCCTAAGGTATGTGGACCTTATCGCACAAATCCTAAATATGGCACCATGGTTTATGACGAGCTGGAAAAACTCCTAGATGCCGGATTCATCTACGAGATAGAGCACACGGATTGGGTTTCCCCCATTGTCATTGTACCTAAACGCAACAAGAAGCTCAGAATATGCGTGAACTTGAAAAATGTGAATGCCGCCACAATAAGGGATCACTACCCCCTACCCTTAACCGAAACAGTGTTGGAAAAGGTGGCAGGATCCGAAATATATAGCTTCTTGGATGGCTTCAGTGGCTATAACCAAGTGCAAATTGCTCCTCAAGACCAATCGAAAACAGCATTTGCTACAGAATGGGGTATTTTTGCATATAGAGTCATGCCATTCGGCCTTTGTAATGCCCCAGCCACATTCCAGCGAGTCATGTTCACAGCTTTCAAGTCATTTTTGAATAAGTTTTTACAGGTGTTCTTCGATGATTTGTGCATCCATTCAACCAAACAGGACCACTTCAAATGTCTGGAAGAAGTACTAATCAAATGCAGGGAGTATGGCATCTCCCTAAATCCAACAAAATGCCAGTTCATGGTCACCCACGGAGTTGTTTTGGGACACATCGTCTCTCAACATGGGATTGCAACTGACATGGACAAAATCAAAATCATCATGGAATTGCCTCCTCCTACAAATTCCAAAGGTGTACAGGTCTTTATGGGACATGCCGGCTATTATAGAAGATTTATATTGCGGTATGACATGATAGCTAGACCTCTTTACAAATTATTAGTGGAGTTCTTATGGACCGAAGAGTGCGACCAAGCCTTTGAGCTTTTAAAGTGGCGCCTAATCACAGCACCCATCCTTATATCTCCCAATTGGGATATTGATTTTCATGTTCATACTGATGGATCCAAGTATGCAATTGGGAGTGTGCTTTGTCAACCTGGTGAACATAAGAAAGACTACCCTGTCTACTTCGCCAGTCGACAACTCAATGATGCAGAGATCAACTATACAACCACAGAAAGAGAAGCCCTAGCAATGGTGTACAGTGTAAAGAAATTTCGGCACTATCTTCTCGCAAATGATTTTGTCTTCTACACCGACCATCAAGCATTGCTTTATCTTGTGAACCGTCCGTGTACCACTGGAAGAATAACCAGATGGCTCCTCTTGCTGCAAGAATTCAACTTCAAAATCGTGGTCCGCAAAGGTGCCCAACACTACATTGCCGATCACATATCTCGAGTCAAGACAGGAGAAGAAGCCACTGGAGTAGAAGATGACTTACCAGATGCCACACTATTTCAAATAGATGCTGTTCCAGAATGGTGTGGAGATATCATTGGGTACTTGATGACAGGAAGACCACCCCCTGACATGAAAGCAGTAGATGCCAGAAAATTGATTCTAAAGGCTGCACCATATCAACTCATTGCAGGACAACTATACAAGATGGGCAAGGACCAGATATTAAGAAGATGTGTAATGCCTCATGAGATCCTGCCAATCCTGAGTGAAGTCCATGAAGGCATTGCAGGAGGACACTTCCAAGGGGAAGCCACAGCAAGAAAAGTTCTCGCAGGCTACTGGTGGCCAACACTGTGGGCAGATGCCTATGAATATGTAAAAGGCTGTGATGTATGCCAACGAACTATTAAACCACAACACAAAGACTTCAATCCCCTAACAACAGTTGTTGCACAACAGCCATTTGAAAAATGGGGGATTGATTATGTGGGTCCCATACATCCAGCAGCAAAAGGAACACAGGCACGCTACATCATTGTGGCCACTGATTACTTTACAAAATGGGCTGAAGCTAAAGCAGTCAGAAAGGCACATGCCAAAAGCACAGCAAGATTCTTGTACGAACATGTGATCACCCCCAATTCGGATGCCCCCTTGAAATTGTGTCGGATAGAGGCACACATTTTGTCAATGAGGTAATCCAAGAACTCTTGTCTGGCTTCATGGTCATTCATAGAAAAAGCACACCCTACTACCCCCAAGGGAATGGACTAGTAGAATCCACAAACAAAATCATATGCAATATCCTCACCAAGGTAGTAGAACCACAACGGTCTGATTGGGCAGAGAAATTGAATGCAGCCTTATGGGCATACAGAACCACATTCAAGGTCAGTACAGGGAACACACCTTTTCAATTGGTGTACGGCCTTGAAGCCGTGGTTCCACTCGAATTTGTAATACCAAGTCTACGCATCGCAGTACAGGAACGCATGGGTGATCATGAGTCCTTGAAAGAAAGGCTCTGTCAGTTGGAAAAGCATACAGAGACAAGACTCGTTGCCTATCATGCCATGACAACAGAAAAACGCCGAAGAAAGGCATGGTTTGACAGGAATCTGAAAGATAAAGACATCAAGGAAGGTGACTTAGTCCTGTTATACAATGCCAAGGTACACAAGGGAAAACTGAAGTATCTAGGTCAAGGACCCTACCGAGTACGAAAAATGAATCCCATCGGAGCTGTGCTACTTGAGACACTAGATGGAGTCCAATTCAACACAACAATAAACGGGAGCCGACTGAAGCGCTACTACATCAACACGCAAGCCATCCCCGACAAAAACGAAGATTTGGGAAACCAAGTCTTCCTTAGTTAGGATTAGATTGTATCACAAGCACTCACTCGCATATGCACGTTTTTGCACATATAGTTTGCACTAGATTGTTACACGCACATTCACTGCATATGCACGTTTTTTGCACATTAGGGATGTTTGAGTCTTAGTTTCCCTATCAAATCCCACAAATAAGCATATAGTTAGACACATCACATGCACTCACATGATTTTGCATAGGCACATAATAGATTGCATAAAAAATAGTATCACACACTTTCATTCCATACTCTCAAAGCATGCAATGAATTCACACGCAGTACACGAAGCTATGCCAACACTCAAGATGAATTGGCAACAGAGTCTGCAGCCTCCGCAACGAGACCCCCGCCAAACATCACAGCCGTCTCCTATATGCAAAAATATCAAACTTGCATACTAATTATCTACAAGCTCAATGCTACGGGTGCAATCGCATCCAACATGTATGCATGATAGCAAGAAATGCCAGCCTCAACAACGAGACCCCCGCCAAACCTCTTCCCAAGAAGATTCGATGGCAGCGTCTGCAACCTCAACAACGAGATCCCCTCTGACATTCACAGTCATCTACCCCTCCTTAAGAGGAGATAAGCTTCTTGACCAACATCCTTTTATACCAATCCTCCACAACGAGACCCCCGCCAAACCTCACAGCCGTCTCTTATATGCAAAAATATCAAACTTGCATACTAATTATCTACAAGCTCAATGCTACGGGTGCAATTGCATCCAACATGTATGCAAAAAAGCAAGAAATGCCAGCCTCAACAACGAGACCCCCGCCAAACCTCTTCCCAAGAAGATTCGAAGATTACAGCAAGAACGACTCGCATTCCACAAGCTAAACAGCCACTGGATTACACACATGGCATTCCAACTCTGAAAATCAAAATAAGCCATAACCCGAGGACGGGTAATAAAATGGATCCGGGAGTATGTTGACTCTGTGCCAACATGAACTTATCAAGAAAGAGAAGGTGTTACAACTTTGTGATACAACTTTGTGTTACAACTTCTAGACACAACTTTGTGTTACAACTTCTAGACACAACTTTGTGTTACGACTTTGTGTAACAACTTTGTGTTACAAGTTTGTGTTACAACTTTGTGTAACAACTTTGTGTAACAACTTTGTGTTACAACTTCTACATGTAGAGAGAGAATGTGTTACAACTTTGTGACACAACTTTGTGTTACAACTTTGTGTAACAACTTTGTGTTACATGCAGGGAGAGAAGCTCTCCAACTTGTATAAATACCCCATAATGGAATGAAGCCCACACTCTTGGGGCATTGTGTTGAGTCTACATTGGTATTCCAAGCATTTGTCTCAAGTGTCCATGCTTCCTTGCACTGCACGTCCAAAAGCATGTCCTAACCTTGCAACCCTTCTCCCCTCTCCTCCAACCCTGCAACCCACCCTCTCCCTCTCCTCCTCCCTCCTCCTCCTTCCTCCTTCTCCTCCTCCTCCCTCCTCCTCCTCCTCCTCCTCCTCCCTCCTCCTCCTCCTCCTCTCTCCTCCCCCTTCCTCCTCCTCTTCCCTCCTCCTCCTTCCTCCTCTCTCTTCTTTCACCCATGCTCGTACACCTTCTTCCTCTCCCACTCCTATGCTTTCCTAAACCCTTAAACTCCATGATCCACAAGGGAGACGAGTTCTCCACCATGTACTCTACTCTGAACCTTGGATCCTCCTTCTAACCTTGGACTCCTTCTAAACCTTGGAACCTCCTTCTAAACCCTGGAACTCTTTCTGAACCCTGGAACCTCCTTCTGAACCCTGGAACTCCTTCTGAACCCTGGAACTCTTTCTAAACCCTGGAACTTCCTTCTGAACCCTTAAACTCCTCCTAAACCCTACAACCCCCAATGAAGGTGAAAGCCTTCATTACCCCAACAACGATAGTTTACGTGCTTTTTACACATGCTTGCACTTTGTTTGCTTACCACACTTAAGCCTACGTCTCTCACTGGAACACGACTCGAGGTCCTAAGCTACACATATACTACAACCGACAATCCCAATATATCTATAGGTGACAAAAAGCCTCGGAACCCTGCAACATAGAATACCCAGCTCTTCCTACGAAAGCAGTAGGAAAGAGCCAACACACATGGAAAGGTCTGATCAGATTTGTGAAGCCTTTGGTGCACCAGGTGACCTCGAGATGGCCAATGCATTCGGCCTTAGCTTGGATGGCAAGGCAAGTCAATGGTATAGGGCTCTCACCCTAGAGGAAAAGATCAATTGGGAGACATTGAGAAAGGCTTTTATTGTGCGATTCACCCCCAGCAGCCATAAATGGAGCCCGATCAACCAGATGTATGGGGTAAAACAAAACGACAAGGAATCCCTAAGGGATTACATTGCGAGAATCCTATGAGTGGACGATTGTTGCCTCGCTTCGTTATCGGGTTAGTAAACCCAAAGCTACATGACCACCTCATGGTAATGAACCCCACCTCCATTGATCTAGCAGCAAGGTGGCCATCTGTATATGTGACAACATGATGGACAAAGTGGATTCAGACAAGGCCTCGTCCCCCTCTAAAGTAGCCCCATTGGTTAGGTCCTTGAGTGTAGAGTCAAGCAAGGAGGAGGCTAACGAGCCTAAAAGTTTGGATGTGAGTGAGCTAGTGTCCAATCTGTTGGAGCAGCTAGGTCAGCAATGGAGAGCCGAAACCTCCAAAGAGGTGCCAAGCAACCCCCACTTGTTTCCCCTAAGAGACAATGTTTGGTGCGTGGTATGCAATGGCAACCACCCCTCCAATGAGTGCCTGCACCTAAGGGCAAGGCCGGCACTCTAGTGAGCACACTACCATAGATGGGAAGACAATGATACCTCCCAATGTTGATTTTCAAGGCTCATTCCCCAACCCTGTTGAGATATCGAGCTCCACTCGTGATATGCTAGGGTGACCGTTGTGCATTTATGTCACCAACTTGTTAGCTGTAGATGCAGTTGGTACACCGCCCATGAATAATAGCTGGATGACAGTTATCCTTATGTACTCTAGTTCGTGGCTCAATTAGTATGCCACCTTAGTTAGCTGAGTTTGGTTTGAGACCCACATATAGGGTTCTTCTATTTCTTTGTACTAGAGTTCTTTTGGCTTTCACAACTAAGTAGAGGAAAACTGTTTTTAGCCTCCACCTTTGTGTGTATTCCCCCATTGTGTATGTGAGAAAGTTGCAAGTGAGACTCCTTCCTTCTCTCCCACCATCTTCACATGGTATCAGAGCCTGGTTCATGGTAAGGATCTCAAGAAAGCAAACCAAGTTTGCAGTGTCTTGGTAAGAGGACCAGTGTTGCTTTCCTTTTTCGAGTTTTGGAGAAATCTCTACAGATAGCACAGCCAGAAAGTGCAAGAGTGCATTGTCTCAGATTGAGATGCCCTTTGCAGTGTGGTGAGAGGGTAGTATATGATTCGAGGCCATTTCAGGGCCCATTTTGGAGGCAGAAGTTCTCCGCAAGCACTGAGAAAAGGCCCTGTTTTTTGCTGTGCGACCACTGCTCTGCAGATCGATGAAAAGTTGCCACAGAAATTGCATCGTATGCCTGTGCACAGAGATATTGGGAGTTACAGAATCATCCTTATTGCCTGTTGATGCAAAATCGTCACTAGGAAGTGACTGTGTGGTCAAATACTGCTTTCGTCAGTTTTGCAGATTTGCCCTTATGAGGCAAAAGCTGTGTTTTTTATAGTGAAAGAATATTTTGCAGTGTTCTATAATGGCATCTGATTCTCTTTCACAGATTGTCATTGAAAAGATTGGCAAGAACAACTTCCAAGCATGGAAGTTTAGAATGACAAATTTCCTTATGGGAAAAGGCTATTGGGAGTTCATTACAGGAAATGAAGAAGAACCAGTTCTTCCTAATGTTCCAATCAACAAGAAATGCAAGCATTTGATGGATGGCATGAGAGAGACAGAAAAGTTATGTACTGGCTCTCTATCAGTATTTCAGATTCTATGATTGTGCATATTCAGGATGCAAGTATGCCAAAGGAGGCATGGGATACTTTGGCAAAAATGTACAGCACAAATACGCAAGCTAGGAAAATGTAGCTCAAGCAGGAGTTGCACAATGTGTAGAGAGAATATGAGCATCAATGACTACCACATGAAGGTGAAGAAAATTACAGATGCACTTGCTTCCACCATTGGGTTGCCAGTGGAAGATGATGATTTAGTTTCTGTGACCTTGAATGGTCTAGGAAAGGATTATGCACAGTTGTGGACATCCATTGCCGTGTCCGTAAAAAATTTCCGGATTTTGAGGAGTTGTTTGCTCTTCCAATTTCTGAAGAGCAGAGAAATGGTGGTGCATCTTCTTCAGGAGGAACTTCAAAAGAAACTCTCTTCTACTCAAATGCTGGAAGAGGCAGAGGCAGAGGTAGAGGAGGCCGATTTGGAGGCCATGGTACAAATTAGAATATGCAGCAAACTCAAGAAAATCAGTCCTATAGAGGAGCACGTGGTAACTCTAGAGGCAGGGGGAGCCAAAGAGGTCGTGGTGGATGGTAGAGAGGCCAAAATGCAAACAGCAATGTTGAATGCTACTATTATGGTAAAATGGGTCATAGGGCTAAAGACTACTATAAAAAGTAGAATGACATCATGAATGGAAAATTGCAGCAAGGGAATTATGCATCTTCTAGTAGACAGGGTGGTGATAGAAATGAGCATCTGTTTATGGTGCAGCACATGACCAATTCTGTGACAAGTGTAGAAGAAAGCAATGTGTGGTATGTTGACTCAGGTGCATCAACCCACATGATAGGTCATGCAGAATGGATGCAGGATGCAAGGAAAATGGAAAGACTAGGATTTGTGGAGACTGGTGATGATACTGCACATCTGTGACATGAAGTTGGGGGTAATAAACTTCACACACCTCTTCACTTTCTGCTGCTTTCGAACGGACTGCCAAAGATATTTATCATTGAGAATGGGACATTAGAAAGAATTTTTTATGCCAAGATACCACACCATACTTTCCTCCCTCATATGAGAATGAAGATGGTAACATCCCAAGTGATGTTGTAATCAAGCATAGGGAGAAGGAAAGGATCAGCAGAGGCCATAATCTCAGTGAGCCGGTCTCTGCTAAAGAGAAGAGCGATATGTTGTTGAAAGAAGATCTTGCAAATCAACATGACATGAACTGATATATATCGAGGAGTTTGAAGGGGATGATTGGGTCGGATGGGTAGATTTTGAGGAAACATTGCACCTCCTTCATAGACACCTTTACACTTAGCTCAAAACACTCTACAAACTATCATTAGAAACAGAGCCTATAACTTTCAGTAGATACATGATATCAAAGAGTCAAGCACACAAAGAAAGGGCCTTGAGATGGGCTTCGCGCTGATATAAGTTTCATTGAAAACAGACAGACAGTTGAAGAGATATGGACAGTTTACTGGAAGGGGGTAAAAACTATCATGAAAACAGACTTTCAAACACAGAGACTCATAACTTTTCGCAGCAATATCTGATTCAAGATCTGATAACATACAAACATGTGCCTTGAAGAGAGCTTAGTGCTAATATAAATTTCATTACAATTAGACTATCGAGCAGAAAGTTATGAGCAAAACACTAACAGGGGGTCAAACTGTCATGAAAACTACCCTCCACCCAGGCTAATTTCGCCTGAGCAGGATGCTCCCTCAAGACTCCACCTTCATCAACGATCCACCCCTCATAGATTTCGCCTAGAAGAGGGGAATAATTTTGCATGGTGGCTCGGGAAACAGAGGGACCATGTGTGCACACTGAGCAGCCGAATAGAAAGAACTTTTAAGGCTTTGAAAGAAAGAAAAGGGAAGAGACACTCAAGAGAGAGAGAACCTAAAGTGACCTTCATTACAAATAGAGTGAGAATCCATTTCAACACTACAAACACAAGGGAGAAGAAGAGGCTTCATACATACAAGAGGGAGCGGAAGCTCCAAGACTACTCATAGAGAGAGAATAAACTAGAGAGAGAAGGACTCAAGAGTCTACATAAGAGAATATCTACAAGAGGGAGAGAAGGCTCATGGAAGAGGCTTGGGGAGACTAGAGCTACAGCAACATGAGGCCTAATGGTGGAAGAGATTGATGAACAAGGGAGAGGAGGGCTCCTTTTATGAGATTTTATTACCCTACTTCACCCATTTACAATTGTTGCCTATAGATTCCTTTCCCCATCAATCACATAAGCACGTATGTCACCATCCATGTCCTTTTTGGCTACTCTTGCCATGTGTCCCATTACAAGATGCTCAAGACTCTTAAAATATTGAGAAAGTCAAGAGTCTCCTCACATGGAGCCCATAGGGTGTTGAGATATCGAGCTCCACTCGCGATATGCCAGCGTGACTGTTGTGCATTTATGTCATCGACTTGTTAGGCTGGAGATGCGGTTGGTACACCGCCCATGAATAATAGCTGGATGACAGCTATCCTTATCTACACTAGTACGTGGCTCAGTTAGTATGCCACCTTAGTTAGTTGAGTTTGGTTTGAGACCCACATATAGGGTTCTTCTATTTCTTTGTACTAGAGTTCTTTTGGCTTTCACAACTAAGAAGAGGAAAACTGTTTTCAGCCTCCACCTTTGTGTGTATTCCCCCATTGTGCATGTGAGAAAGCCACAACTGACACTCCTTCCCTCTCTCCCACAATCTTCACATGGTATCAGAGCCTTGTTCGTGGTAAGGAGCTCAAGAAAGCAAGCCAAGTTCATGGTGTCCTGGTAAGAGGACCAGTGTTGCTTTCCTATTTCGAGTTTGGGAGCAAATCTCTGCAGGTAGCACAGCCAGAAGTGCAGGAATGCAATGTTTCACATTGAGACGCCCTTCGCGGTGTGGCGAGAGCGCAGTATATGTTGCGGGTAAGGGCAAAGCCCTTAGTGACTTTATTTTTCTGATTTGAGGCCGTTTCGGGGCCTGTTTTGAAGGCGGAAGTTCTTCGCAAGCACTCAGAAAAAGGCCCTGTTTTTGCTGTGCGACCACTGTTTTGCGGGTCGGTGGAAAGTTGCCGCAGAAATTGCATCGTATGCCTTTGTGCAGAGATATTGGGAGTTGCAGATTCATGCTTGTTGCCTATTGATGCAAAATCGTCACTAGGAAGTGACTGTGTGGTGAAATACCACTTTCGTCAGTTTTGCAGTTCTGCCCATGTGAGGCAAAAGCTGTGTTTTTTGCAGTGACAGAATATTTTGCAGTGTTCTGTAATGGCATCTGATTCTCTTTCACAGGTTGTCACTGAAAAGCTTGACAAGAACAACTTCCAGGTATGGAAGTTTAGAATGACGAATTTCTTGATGGGAAAAGGCTATTGGGAATTCATTACAGGAAATGAAGAACCTGTTCTTCCTAATGTTCCCAATCAACAGGAAATGCAGGCATTCAAAGGATGGCATGAGAGAGCCAGGAAAGTTATGTACTGGTTGTTTATCAGTATTTCGGACTCCATGATTGTGCATATTCAGGATGCAAATACGCCAAAGGAGGCATGGGATACTTTGGCAAAAATGTATAGCACAAATACGCAAGCCAGGAAAATGCAACTCAAACAGGAGTTGCACAATGTGCAGAGAGAAAATTTGAGCATAAACGACTACCACATGAAAGTGAAGAAAATTGCAGATGCACTTGCTTCCATTGGGTCGCCAGTGGATGATGACGATTTGGTTTCTGTGACCTTGAATGGTCTAGGAAAGGATTATGCACAATTCCGGACATCCATTGCCGTCCGTGAAAAATTTCCAGATTTTGAGGAGTTGATTGCTCTTCTAATTTCTGAAGAGCAGAGAAATGGGGGTGCATCTTCTTGAGCAGGAACTTCAAAAGAAACTGTCTTCTACTCAAATGCTGGTAGAGGTAGAGGCAGAGGTAGAGGAGGCCGATCTGCAGGCCGTGGTAGAAATCAGAATATGCAGCAAACGCAAGAAAACCAGTCCTATGCAGGAGGACGTGGTAACTCTAGAGGCAGGGGGAGCCAAAGAGGCCGTGGTGGATGGCAGAGAGGCCAAAATGCAAACAGCAATGTTGAATGCTACTATTGTGGAAAAATGGGTCATATGGCTAAGGACTGCTATAAAAAGCAGAATGAAATTATGACTGGAAAATTGCAGCAAGGCAATTATGCATCTTCTAGTAGGCAGGGTGATGACAGAAATGAGCATCTATTTATGGTGCAACATATGACCAATTCTGTGACAAGTGCAGAAGAACGAAATGATGTGTGGTATGTTGACTCAGGTGCGTCAAACCACATGACAGGTCATGCAGAATGGATGCAAGATGCAAGGAAAATGGAAAAACCAGGATTTGTGGAGACTGGTGATGATACTGCACATCCTATTGTACATATTGGCAAAATTCCTTTGTCTATGCAGGATGGGAAAAAGAAATACTTGTCTGATGTATTTCATGTCCCGAACATCACCAAGAACCTGGTTTCTGTTGGTCAGATGGTTGAGCAGGGCTTGCAGGTCAGATTTAATCCTCATGGATGCTTTGTTGAGGATATGAAAAATGATGGTCGCTTGATAGCAAAAGGAAAGAAGAAGGGCAGGATGTTTACATTGGATGCGGACATGCCTGAATTGAGTGCAGCAATGTTTGCACATGGGACCGGTGTAGTTGCAGATATTGATATCTGGCGCAAACGCATTGGTCATGTTAATATACAGCGACTTAAATCAATGCAAGCCCAAAATATTGTTGCAAGATTGCCTAAATTCAAGGTTGTAGAAATGCACAAGGTTTGTGAAGCCTGTCAATTTGGGAAACAGGTAAGGAAACCTTTTCCTAGGCATGTTCAAGAGAGTAAAAAGCCATTGGAATTAATCCACTCTGATGTGTGGACTACAAAAGCTCCATCTATTGGAGGCTGTCACTATTTTGTCACATTTATTGATGACTTCAGCAAAAAACTGTGGGTGTATTTTATGAAAAAGAAAAGTGAAGTGTTTGGGCACTTCAAAGCTTTCAAAGCTATGGTTGAAAAAGAAACAGGCCTGCAAATAAAATGCCTAAGGTCAGATGGAGGGGGAGAGTACCTCTCAAATGAGTTTGCAAAGTTCTTGCAAGAGCATGGTATAAAGGAGCAATATTCATGCAGCCATACCCCACAGCAAAATGGAATTGCAGAAAGAAAAAACAGGCATATTGGAGAGGTATCTCGGGCTATGCTAAATGAAAAAGATCTACCAGATTATTATTGGGCTGAAGCAGTTGCTACAGCAGTCTATATAATGAACAGGACTCCCACTGCAGCGCAATACATGGCATGACGCCAGAGGAGATGTATACTGGTAGGAAACCAGATATTTCTCATCTGAAGATTTTTTGTTGCATTGCCTATGTCCATGTGCCAGATGAGTTGAGGTCCAAGTTGGATCCAAAAGCTGAGAAGTGCGTCTTTATTGGTTATTCTCTGCAACAGAAAGGGTATAGATGCTATAACCCTTCTACACGTAAGTTCATAATGAGTAGAGATGTTGTTTTTGATGAGATGAGCAGCTAGTATAAACCAATAAATGTGATGATTGATGTAGATGCACAAAATGGTAATGCTGCACAGAATGCATAGCAGCAATCACAAAATATCAGTGGACCTGGAGTGTCCTCTACCAGTGGTTCACATACTTTGCCATGGAGAGGCAGATTGAGATCAGGAGAATCCCCTCAAAGCAATGCAGAGAGTGGTACGCAGGTATCACGAAAAGGAAAAGAGAAGGTAGATCAGCCCATGTTTGATGTGAATGCAGGTCACTCTTGTGTGGATGGTGAATCCAGTGGCTGGCTCAGAACAGAGCATTGATGATGAGTTGGGTATTCCTTCTGTTGTTACACCTGGAGTAAGGAAGACCAGGGATGTTTTGAGAGCACCTGGAAGTGAGCCTATTTTGCGCAGGTCTACCAGGGTTAGGTATCCTGTGGATAGGCTGAAATATGATGGATTTAAAGCCATTCACTATGCCTATATGGTCAAAGTGATACAGGAACCAAAACCCACTTCTTTTGAGCAAGCCATGGGAAATGAAAAATGGGAGAAAGCCATGGATGAAGAAATGGATGCCTTGGATGCTAATGCTACATGGGAATTGGTGCCTTTGCCTAAAGGCAAGAATGCAATTGTTTGTAAGTGGGTTTATAAGATCAAGCACAATGCAGATGGTTCTGTGAATAGATACAAGGCAAGATTAGTTGTCAAGGGGTATGCACAGACATATGGCATTGATTATGAAGAAACTTTCAGCCCGGTTGCAAGGATGGCAACCGTAAGAGCAGCCATTGCTATGGCTGCATCAAAGGGATGGTCTTTACATCAGATGGATGTAAAGAATGCCTTCTTGCATGGTGATTTGCAAGAAGAGGTCTTTATGGAGCAGCCAACAGGTTATGTTCATGCTATTCACATTGAGTTTGTTTGTAGGTTGAAGAAAGCCTTGTATGGATTGAAGCAAGTACCTAGAGCATGGTTTGACAAGATAGGACAGTATCTTGTCACTATTGGCTTTCAGATTTCCAAGGCAGATTTCTCACTCTATGTGAGAAAAATAGAGAAAGGGATTATGCTGCTGGTCATTTATGTTGATGATTTGATCATCACAGGTGATAGTGATGAAGATATCCTTCATGTGAAAATGCTATTGACGCAGAAGTTTGAGATGAAGGATTTGGGAGAGCTGCGTTATTTCTTGGGCATTGAGGTGATTAGATCACCAAGTGGGATACAGCTCTTGCAGAGGCAGTATGGATTGGACATGCTGTCCAAATATGGGATGACAGGCTATAAGCCTATTTCAGTTCCTTTGGAGCAGAATGTGAAGCTGAGCGTAGATGCAGGTGAGCTTCTGGAGGACCCTACTATGTAGAGACGCATAGTAGGAAGTTTGATTTACATGACTATTACCAGGCCAGATTTGAGCTATGCTGTTGGGTTGGTAAGTCAGTTTATGTAGGCTCCAAGGAAACTGCATTTGGATGCGGCTAGACGCATACTCAGGTATGTGAAGTCCACATTGTAGTATGGACTATTTTATGAGGCTGGGGTTCAGATACAGTTGCATGGATACACTGATGCTGATTGGGCTGGTAGCATTTCTGATAGATGATCTACCAATGGATATGTGTTCTCTTTTGGGAGTGCTGCAGTCACTTGGAGCAGCAAGAAATAGCCTATAGTTGCCTTGTCGAGCACAGAGGCTGAGTACAGGGGTGCAGCAATGGCTGCATGTGAGGTAGCTTGGTTGCATAAGCTACTCTATGATATGCATCAGTCTACAGATGGGCCAGTTGTCATTTATTGTGACAACATGAGCAGCATACACTTGGCAAAGAACCCAGTCTTTCATGCCAGAACAAAGCACATTGAGGTGCATTATCATTATGTGCGGGAGAAGGTTTTACTAGGTCCTATTGATTTAGTTTATGTCAGCATAGAGGATCAGGTAGCTGACATATTCACGAAAGCATTGGGCGCAGAGAAGCTGCACAAGTTCAGAGACCTGCTTGGTGTGCAGGATTTGGGATTGAGCTCGAGGGGGAGTGTTGAGATATCGAGCTCCACTCGCGATATGCTAGGGTGACTGTTGTGCATTTATGTCACCGACTTGTTAGCTACAGATGCGGTTGGTACACCGCCCATGAATAATAGCTGGATGACAGCTATCCTTATCTACACTAGTACGTGGCTCAGTTAGTATGCCACCTTAGTTAGTTGAGTTTGGTTTGAGACCCACATATAGGGTTCTTCTATTTCTTTGTACTAGAGTTCTTTTGGCTTTCACAACTAAGAAGAGGAAAACTGTTTTCAGCCTCCACCTTTGTGTGTATTCCCCCATTGTGTATGTGAGAAAGCCACAAGTGAGACTCCTTCCCTCTCTCCCACAATCTTCACATAGGGACCCTCTCTTTTCCACATGTCCACATCCTCCTTATTCCACATAGGAGTTCTAGAAGGATTCCTCTTGACTTTACACTCCTCCACATGCCTTCCACACGCTTGGCATGTGGCCTCTCTTATATTATTGGAACACATGGACATGAGCCCACCTCTTTATATGACTCACTCTTCCTATTTTCTAAAAAACTGTATAATATGCCGATTGCCTAAATTCAAGGTTGCAGAAATGCATAAGTTATGTGAATCCTATCAATTTGGAAAACAGGCAAGGAAACCATTTCCTAGACATGTTAAAGAGAGAAAGAAGCCATTGGAATTAATTCACTCTGATGTGTGGACTACTAAAGCTGCATCTATTGGAGGCTGTCATTATTTTGTCACTTTTATTGATGACTACAGTATAAAAGTTTGGGTGTATTTTATGAAAAAGAAAAGTGAAGTGTTTGGGCATTTCAAAGCTTTTAAAGCTATGGTTGAGAAAGAAATAGGCCTGCAAATAAAATGCCTAAGGTCAGATGGAGGGGGAGAGTACCTCTCAAATGAGTTTGCAAGGTTCCTACAGGAGCATGGCATAAAGCAACAATATTCATGCAGTATACCCCACAGCAAAATGGACTTACAGAAAGGAAAAGCAGGAATATTGCAGAGGTATCTCGTGCCATGCTCAACGAAAAAGACCTGCCAGATTATTATTGGGCTGAAGCAGTTGCTACAGCAGTCTACATGATGAACAGGACTCCCACTGCAGCAATACATGGCATGATGCCAGAGGAGAGGTATACTAGTAGGAAACCAGATATTTCTCATTTGAAAGTTTTTGGTTGGATTGCCTATGTTCATGTGCCAGATGAGTTGAGATCCAAGTTGGATCCAAAAGCTGAGAAGTGCATCTTTATTGGTTATTCTCTGCAGCAAAAAGGGTATAGATGCTATAACCCTTCTACTCGTAAGTTTAAAGTGAGCAGAGATGTTTTTTATGAGATGAGCAGTTGGTATAAGCCAATAAATGTGATTGATGATGTAGATGCAAAAAATGCTAATGCTGCATAGAATTCATAGTAGGAATCACAAAATATTAGTGGAGTTGGAGTGTCCTCTAGCAGTGGTTCACATACTTCATCATGGACAGGCAGATTGAGATCAAGAGAATCTCCTCAAAGCAATGCAAATAGTGGTATGCAGGTATCACAAAAGGTAAAAGAGAAGGTAGATCAGCCCATGTTTGATGTGAATGCAGGTCACTCTTATGTGAATGATGAATCTAGTGGCTCAGAACAGAGCATTGATGATGAGTTAGGTATTCCTTCTATTGTTACACCTAGAGTAAGGAAGACCAGGGATGTTTTGAGAGCACCTGGAAGTGAGCCTATTTTGCGTAGGTCTACCAGGGCTAGGTATCCTGTGGATAGGCTGAAATATGATGGATTTACAGCCATTCACTATGCCTATATGGTCAGAGTGATACAGGAACCAAATCCCACTTCTTTTGAGCAAGCCATGGGAAAAGAAAAATGAGAGAAAGCCATGGATGAAGAAATGGATGCCTTGGAAGAAAATGCTACATGGGAATTGGTGCCTTTGCCTAAAGACAAGAATGCAATTGGCTGTAAGTGGGTTTATAAGGTGAAGCACAATGCATATGGTTCTGTGAATAGATATAAGGCAAGATTAGTTGTCAAGGGGTATGCATAGACATATTGCATTGATTATGAAGAAACACTCAGTCCGGTTGCAAGGATGGCAACCGTAAGAGCATCATTGCTATGGCTGCATCAAAGGGATGGTCTTTACATCAGATGGATGTAAAGAATGCCTTCTTGCAAGAAGACCTCTTAATGGAGCAGCCACTGGGTTATGTTCATGCTATTCATTCTGAGTTTGTTTGCAAGTTGAAAAAAGCCTTGTATGGCTTGAAGCAAGCACCTAGAGCATGGTCTGACAAGATAGGACAGTATCTTGTCACTATTGGCTTTTAGATTTCCAAGGCAGATTTCTCACTTTATGTGAGAAAAATAGAGAAAGGTATTATGCTGCTTGTCATTTATGTTGATGATTTGATCATGACAGGTGATAGTGATGAAGATATCCTTCATGTGAAAATGCTATTGAAGCAGAAGTTTGAGATGAAGGATTTGGGAGAGCTGTGTTATTTCTTGGGAATTGAGGTGATTAGATCACCAAGTGGGATACGGCTCTTGCAGAGGCAGTATGGATTGGACATGCTATACAAATACGGGATGACAGGCTATAGGCCTATTTTAGTTACTTTGGAGCAGAATGTGAAGCTGAGCGCAGATGCAGGTGAAGACCCTACTATGTACAGACGCATAGTAGGAAGTTTGATTTATATGACTATTACTAGGCCAGATTTTAACTATGCTATTGGATTGGTAAGTCAGTTTATGCAGGCTCCAAGGAAACCGCATTTGGATGCGGCTAGACACATACTCAGATATGTGAAGTCCACATTGCAGTATGGACTATTTTATGAGACTGGGGTTTAGATACAATTGCATGGATACACTGATGCTGATTGGGCTGGTAGCATTTCTGATAGACGATCTACCAGTGGATATGTGTTCTCTTTTGGGAGTGCTGCAGTCACTTGGAGCAGCAAGAAACAACCTACAGTTGCCTTGTCGAGCATAGAGGCTGAGTACAGGGGTGTAGCAATGGCTGCATGTGAGGTAGCTTGGTTGCATAAGCTACTTTATGACATGCATCAGTCTACAGATGGGCCAGTTGTCATTTATTGTGACAACATGAGCAGTATACACTTGGCAAATAACCCAGTCTATCATGCTAGAACAAAGCGCATTGAAGTGCATTATCACTATGTGCAGGAGAAGGTTTTACTAGGCCTTATTGATCTAGTTTATGTCAACACAGAGGAGTTGAGATATTGAGCTCCACTCATGATATGACAGGGTGACCGTTGTGCATTTATGTCACCGACTTGTTAGCTACAGATGCGGTTGGTACATCGCCCATGAATAATAGGTGGATGACAGCTATCCTTATGTACTCTAGTTCGTGGCTCAGTTAGTATGCCACCTTAGTTAGCTGAGTTTGGTTTGAGACCCACATATAGGGTTCTTCTATTTCTTTGTACTAGAGTTCTTTTGGCTTTCACAACTACGTAGAGGAAAACTATTTTCAGCCTCCACCTTTGTGTGTATTCCCCCATTGTGTATGTGAGAAAGCTGCAAGTGAGACTCCTTCCTTCTCTCCCACTATCTTTCACAATTCCATGTAATATCAAATGTGACCCCCATCGGCCCTCATAGCCCGCCAACCCCCAGATTTAGCAAGGTGTCCCTATGGCTAGCTCTAGCTAGTATAGCCAACCCCGTTGCCACCACCCATACAAGGTCCACAACCCCCGCTACCTCGCATCGCCCCAGTCAACCAAGTGTTGGTAGAAGAGTTGCCCAAAGACTGGAAAAAAATAGATTCTGATCATGGACCTCATGATTATTACCCCTACGAGGAAGGGAGTGGAGCCCTAGCTCACTACCTCCTGCTAGAGGATCAACATTAAGTCCATGTATTCTAGACTACCCCCCTAAATGCAAAAGTGAGAGATTTGAACTCAAATGCTCGGAGGCCCCTACTCCAATGTTATGCCTGCCAAGGTCCCCATAGAGCAAGTGAATGCCCCTACCAAGGCACTTCAAACCCACCAATGTCGTGTTTCAAATGCCAGGGGCCACACTTCTTGAAGGACTATCCATGCAGGGATCGTACGCCCACCGCCCCAACCGCAACCAACCCCACCCCCTTATGTGTAGGATGTGGCATGGAGCATGTATTCCAGGACTGTCCTACAAGAAGACCAACCACTCCACTCACCCTTCCAAAGAGCACCAACCTTAATCTACTTAGCATCAAACAAGGCCATGTGGCCACAGTGCCACTACAAGTCCTTACAAGGATGTAGGCCAAGGCACTAGGCAAGGCCATGAAGAATCTCACCAAGAAGGGTAAGGTATCCCCGTTGCCCAGTCCCGAGATTCCTCTACAGCCTTAACTTGTTCCAAGAAGGCCATTCGAGTAGGTGATGGTTCCAATCAGGTGCTCATCTAGGATGGTTCCAATGAGGAGACAACTACCCTTGCCACCTCCTCTGCTTCCAAATAGTCTTCCACCCAGGGTGACCCTGAGGTACCCCTAGTGCGAGCTGGCTACCTTCCTATCTACAAAAGTGAAAATGCTGATCGCGTCTCTGCTAAGAGGAAATCCCATCCTATGGCGTGATCTGTCCAATTGGATGAATAGATCGTTCTTACCTCTAGCCCTTGCCAGCCCTAAGACCAACCAATCACTGCTAGAAAAGGCACATAACCTACCCAAGTTTTGTTGCAGATATAGCAAGCTCCAGTCGTCATCATCCACCTGATGGATGATCTTATTGTGTGGATGTCGTTCTATCGGCAGTATGTATAGCAGAGTAAGCAATAGCTACCCGCCAGTTGTTCATCTAGGATTTGATATTACTAGATAGACTTATGTCTTGTACACTATGACCACTATGTTAGTCATATGTGGACTTAGGGTATGATGGAATAAAAAGTAAGAAAAGGGGACACACAGAGTAGTCTTCCTACTACTCCTCAACACTTGTGTCTTGTGCTCATTGTCTCTCCACCTCCTCCTTCTCTTTTAACATGGTATCAGAGCACCAGGTGTGCATCTCGTAGTCACGAGGGAGTTGCATCGGAGAGAGTCTTATGCTCAGCCAGTGAGCAGCTTTTTCGAGCACATACAGAGGAGGGGCAGCCGCCATACCACAAAATCCAACGGTGGAATTTTGGGACGCCGTTCGCGGTGAAGCTTCGGGTGGTCAAGGTCTCTCAGCATTCCGGGGCCATCTTGACCTTCATTTTTTCGATATTCGTCATTTCCGCAAGCGATTTCAGACACCCTGTTTCTGCGCGACAGAGTGGTCGCATCCTGAAAGCGAGTCTGTTTTTCATTCTGGACTCTGTCCAAAGTTTTTCCTTTGCTACCTTCTATTTTGCAAGGTTGTATATGCCAGGAAAGAGGACAGGTACACTGCAGGTATCAGATTTGATGCAGGAACAGTGAACTGTTTATGCCAGTTTGGTTGGACGCTGTAGTCACCATTTGGCAGAGTTGTTTGATTCATGCTTCGAATCTTATGCTAGTTACATACGGCAGTGGAAGGCCTGTATTTCTGAGTTCTTGGTGTTGTATGCCCTTATGCAATTGAATATTGCAGAGTTGTATGCTATTGGAAGGCAGTGAAAGTGATACTTGTATGCTCAGCAAGAGCAGGTTTCTTATGCACAGAGTTGCAGTAGTTTTTGTTGCTATTTGACTTGAGTCAAAGGTCTTGCAAGGCAGTGATTTGCTGTGTTTTTTTCTCATCTCGCTGTGTTTATACAGTAAATATGACAGAACAAGCTTCAGCCTCTCACATCACAGGAGAGAAGTTGGATAAAAATAACTATCCTGCGTGGAAGTTCAGAATCAAGAACTTCTTGATGGGCAAGGAGTTGTGGGAGCTATGCATTGGCACAGATCAAAAGCCAGCAGGTGATGCTACAAATGCACCAGTAAGAGCATGGGTAAAGAAAGCAAGGCAGGCCATTCACTACATTTCTATCACAGTGAGTGATAGTATGATTGGCCACATACAGGATGCTGAGACACCCAAGGAAGTTTGGGATACACTGTCAAACCTGTTTGAGACATCTACAAAGGCGCGTAAGCTGCAGCTAAAGCAGCAACTAAATGAAGTAAAGAAGGGGTCATTGAGCATCAATGACTATGTGCTAAAAATAAGAGCACTAACAGATCAACTTGGCAGCATTGGGGTTGTCATTAATGATGATGATTTGCTGCTTGTTACTCTGCAGGGTCTTGGCAAAGAGTACAAACCCTTTGAAACATCTATTGCTGTAAGAGATACCTTCCCTACATTTAATGAGCTTATTCCTCTTCTTGTCAGTGAAGAGATGAGGCTTGGACATTCTACATCCACTGGTGGAAACCAGGAACATGCATTGATTGCAGGCAGGGGGAGAGGTAGAGGACGTGGTCATAATAGAGGCCGAGGTGCAGGACGCTATGGCGCACAAGGAAGAGGCCAAAACAATCAAAATCAGCAAGGACAAGGAGATGCTCAAAATGAACAACAATATGTTCAGCAGAATGCAAGAGGCAGAGGAAATAATCATGGTAGAGGTAACTACCGAAATCAAGGAAGAAGGCCTGGTGTATGCAACTACTGTGGTGCAAAAGGACATTGGGAAAAGGAGTGTTTCAAGAAGCAAAATGACATAAGAAGTGGCAAGCTGCCACAAAATAATTATGCTTCTACAGACTATGAGAGTACCAGCAGAAGTGATCATCTATTGGCGATGACACATTCAATGGATAACACTATGCAGGAAAGTGCAAAAGATTGGTACATCGATTCAGGAGCGTCAAATCATATGACTGCTCATGGGGAATGGTTCACATCCTTGGAACCAGTAAAAGCCCCATCTTATGTGTTCACAGGTGATGATTCTCAACATGAGATCACACACATGGGAAATGTCCCAGTTAATACAGATGCAGGCAATATCAAGGCATTGGGTGAAGTGTTGCATGTGCCTAGCATCACCAAAAATCTGATTTCTGTTGGTCAAATGGTTGAGCGGGACTTGCAGGTTCGCTTCAACAAAACAGGATGTTATATTGAAGATATGAACAATAACATGCAGCTGGTTGCAAAAGGAAAAAAGACAGGAAGAATGTTTAAATTGGATGCCAATATGCCTGCAGTAGAGGCAGCCATGTATGCTCATAGTGATGCGCAAATTTCAGATATTGAAATGTGGCATAAGAGGATAGGACACATGAACTACCAAAGGCTGAAAACTTTGCCTACCTCAGGCATAGTTACAGGGGTGCCAGCATTTAAGGTTAGTGGTCCATCCACAGTTTGCAGTTCATGCCAAATAGGCAAGCAAGCCAGGTTGCCATTTCCCCAACATGGGAGAAGAGCTCGCAGAATTTTAGAGCTTATACATAGTGACGTTTGGATCTGAGTGGCTATGAGTACTATGTTTCATTCATTGATGATTACTCAAGTAAGACTTGGGTTTATTTTATGAAACAGAAGTCTGAAGTCCTTGCAAAATTCAAAGAGTTCAAAGCACTTGTGGAAAAGCAAACAGGACAGCGCATTTTGTGCCTCAGATCAGATAATGGGGGCGAATATGTGTCTGATGAGTTTAATGCCTTTCTCAAGGAGCATGGCATTAAGAGGGAGAAAACATGTGGTTACAGCCCTCAACAAAATGGAAAGGCTGAAAGAAAGAACAGATTTGTAGCAGAAGTTTCCAGAGCCATGTTGGATGAGAAGAATATGCCTAGACCATATTGGGCAGAGGCAGTTTCATGCGCAGTTTATCTCATGAATCGGGCACCTACATCTTCAGTGCATGACATGATGCCTGAAGAGGCCTTTACAGGTGTCAAACCAGATATTTCTCATTTGAAAGTATTTGGTTGTTTATGCTATGTACATATCCCTGATGAAAGGAGAAGGAAATTGGATCCCAAGGCAGTAAGATGTGTGTTTTTGGGTTATGCCTTAGAGTCAAAGGGGTATAGATGCTACAACCCTTCTACCAGGAAGTTCTATATTAGCAGGGATGTTGTTTTTGATGAGCTGAACTCATGGTTCAAGCCACCTCATGCCAATGGGCAAGATGCCAGTGTTTTGGCAGAAACAGAAAACAATGCAGTGCGCAGGCCCGCAGCGGACAGCCCACTAAACAGTGCAAGTTTGGGGCCCGGAGAGGTTGATAACAGTCCAAAACTGTCACTCCATGGACAGGAATACTAAGGTCAAATATGGGCGGTTTAGGGCAGCAAAGATCAGCCCATGACAGTCCGGAAAATTCAGCGAGAAATGCACAACAATTGGGGACTCAAAACAGTCCAAGAAATAGTGGTGCAGTAGTAAGAAGTGGACAGCCAAGAAATAATGGTTATAACAGTCCAAACTTCAGTTCTGGGACTCATGGATTTGATGAGAATATGGGCTTTGATGCTGCGTATGAAAATCCAGAAGTACAATCATCAGGAAGGGTTTCTTTTTCTCCAGGTACAGTCATAGTTGATAGACACAATGCACCTACAGTTCCCCGCAGGTCAATGCGAGTTACTTATCCAGTTCAGAGGCTTACTTATGATGGTTTTATGGCAGTGCATCATGCATATATGGTTAAGGTTATCCAAGAGAGGGAGCCAAGTTCCCTTGAGGAAGCATGTGATAGCCCAAAATGGGTTGATGCCATGAATGAGGAAATGGATGCACTAAGTAAGCAGCACACATGGACACTTGCAGATTTGC
Source organism: Dipteris shenzhenensis (assembly GCF_047967505.1). Taxonomy (NCBI): domain Eukaryota; kingdom Viridiplantae; phylum Streptophyta; class Polypodiopsida; order Gleicheniales; family Dipteridaceae; genus Dipteris; species Dipteris shenzhenensis. The sequence continues at coordinate 35,174,442 of NC_141625.1, read as the reverse complement.
CAGAGGGCAAGAAAGCAATTGGATGCAAGTGGGTGTACAAGGTGAAACATAAATCTGATGGTTCAGTGGGTAGATACAAAGCAAGATTGGTTGCTAAGGGCTATGCTCAAGAGTATGGAATTGATTTTGAGGAGACTTTCAGCCCTGTTGCAAAAATGGCAATTGTTAGAACTGTCATTGCTTTGGCTACGCACAATAAATGGGTTATGCATCAAATGGATGTTAAAAATGCATTTCTGAATGGTGATCTTATGGAAGAGGTGTATATGATGCAGCCACCTGGGTATGAAGACCCAAATCAGCCCACAAAAGTATGCAAGTTGCAGAAGGCATTATATGGGTTGAAGCAAGCGCCACGCGCTTGGTATGGTAGAATAAATGCATACTTGCAGAAAATTGGTTTTCAGACATGCCAGTCAGACTCATCCTTGTATGTATATATTTAGGGGGAGCATATGATATTGCTGATTCTATATGTTGATGATCTGATATTGACAGGAAGCAGTGATGTGCTTATACAGCAGATGAAGGACAAACTCAAGGCTGAATTTGACATGAAGGACTTGGGTGAGCTGAGATACTTTCTTGGCATTGAAATCATAAGGGATGCCTATGACACTTGGATGGTGCAAAGGCAGTATGCTCTAGACATGCTCTCACGCTATGGGATGACGGCTTGTAAGCCAGTTTCAGTTCCCATAGAGCAGAATGTCAAGTTAAGAGCAGATACAGGTGATGTCTTAGAAGATCCAGCTATGTATCGGCAGATGGTTGGTAGTCTGATTTATATGACGATCACTAGGCCTGATCTTAGTTATGCAGTTGGCTTGGTTAGCCAGTTTATGCAGACGCCTAGAAAGCCACATTTGGATGCTGTGAGGAGGATCCTCAGATATGTGAAGTCCACTGTGCAGTATGGGCTTCACTACATATCTTTTGGTGACCTCATCTTGTTCGGGTACACTGATGCCGATTGGGCAGGTAGTTCTATGGACAGGAGGTCCACATCTGGGTATGTATTCAGCATTGGAAGTGCCGCTATCACGTGGTCTTCCAAGAAGCAACCCACAGTTGCATTGTCATCTACAGAGGCTGAGTACAAAGGGGCAGCATTGGCCGCTTGTGAGTCTATATGGTTATGCAGCCTACTTGCAGATTTGGGAAAGTATGTCAAGGATCCTGTTGCTCTCTATTGTGATAACATGAGCAGTATTCAGCTTGCTAGTAACCCCCAGTGTTCTTGAGAAAATGCTATTGAGGCAGAAGTTTGAGATGAAGGATTTGGGAGAGCTGCGTTATTTCTTGGGCATTGAGGTGATTAGATCACCAAGTGGGATACAGCTCTTGCAGAGGCAGTATGGATTGGACATGCTGTCCAAATATGGGATGATAGGCTGTAAGCCTATTTCAGTTCCTTTGGAGCAGAATGTGAAGGTGAGCGCAGATGCAGGTGAGCTTCTGGAAGACCCTACTATGTACAGACGCATAGTAGGAAGTTTGATTTACATGACTATTACCAGGCCAGATTTGAGCTATGCTGTTGGGTTGGTAAGTCAGTTTATGCAAGCTCCAAGGAAACCGCATTTGGATGCGACTAGACGCATACTCAGGTATGTGAAGTCCACATTGCAGTATGGACTATTTTATGAGGCTGGGGTTCAGATACAGCTGCATGGATACACTGATGCTGATTGGGCTGGTAGTATTTCTGATAGACGATCTACCAGTGGATATGTGTTCTCTTTTGGGAGTGCTGCAGTCACTTGGAGGAGCAAGAAATAGCCTACAGTTGCCTTGTCGAGCACAAAGGCTGAGTACAGGGGTGCAGCAATGGCTGCATGTGAGGTAGCTTGGTTGCATAAGACACTCTATGATATGCATCAGTCTACAGATGGGCCAGTTTTCATTTATTGTGACAACATGAGCAGTATACACTTGGCAAAGAACCCAGTCTTTCATGCTAGAACAAAGCACATTGAGGTGCATTATCACTATGTGCGGGAGAAAGTGTTACTAGGTCTTATTGATCTAGTTTATGTCAGCACAGAGGATCAGGTAGCTGACATATTCACGAAGGCATTGGGCGCAGAGAAGCTGTGCAAGTTTAGAGGCCTGCTTGGTGTGCAGGAATTGGGATTGAGCTCGAGGGGGAGTGTTGAGATATTGAGCTCCACTTGCGATATGCCAGGGTGACCGTTGTGCATTTATGTCACCGATTTGTTAGCTACAGATGCGGTTGGTACACCGCCCACGAATAATAGCTGGATGAAAACTATCCTTATCTACACTAGTTTGTGGCTCAGATAGTATGTCACCTTAGTTAGTTGAGTTTGGTTTGAGACCCACATATAGGGTTCTTCTATTTCTTTGTACTAGAGTTCTTTTGGCTTTCACAACTAAGAAGAGGAAAACTGTTTTCAGCCTCCACCTTTGTGTGTATTCCCCCATTGTGTATGTGAGAAAGCTGCAAGTGAGACTCCTTCCCTCTCTCCCACTATCTTCACAATCTCCACACCACTCTGGAACAGCATCTATTATAGTGTGGCATCTAGTAAATCATCTTCTACTCCAGTGGCTTCTTCACACGAGACATGTGATCGGCAATGTAGTGTTGGGCACCTTTGCCAACCACTATTTTGAAGTTGAATTCTTGAAGCAAGAGGAGCCATTTGGTTATTCTTCCTGTTGTACACGGACGGTTCACAAGATAAAGCAATGCTTGATGGTCGGTGTAGAAGAAAAAATCATTTGCCAGTAGATAGTGCCGAAATTTCTTTACACTATACACCATTGCTAGGGCTTCTCTTTCTGTGGTGATATAGTTGATCTCTGCATCATTGGGTTGTCAACTGGCAAAGTAGAATGGGTAGTCTTTCTTATGTTCACCAGGTTGACAAAGCACACTCCCAATTGCATACTTGGATCCATCAGTATGAACACGAAAATCAATATCCCAATTGGGAGATATAAGGATGGGTGCTGTGATTGAGCACCACTTTAAAAGCTCAAAGGCTTGGTTGCACTCTTCGGTCCATAAGAATTCCACTAATAATTTGTAAAGTGGTCTAGCTATCATGGCATACTGCAATATAAGTCTTCTATAATAGCCGGCATGTCCCCATAAAGACCTATACACCTTTGGAATTTGTAGGAGGAGGCAATTCCATGATGATTTTGATTTTGTCCATGTCAGTTGCAATCCCATGTTGAGATACAACGTGTCCCAAAACAACTCCATGGGTGACCATGAATTGGCATTTTGTTGGATTTAGGGAGATGCCATACTCCTTGCATTTGATTAGTACTACTTCAAGACATTTGAAGTGGTCTTTTTTGTTTGAATGGATGCATAAATCATCCAAGAACACCTATAAAAACTTATTCAAAAATGACTTGAAAGCTATGAACATGACTCGTTGGAATGTGGCTGGGGCATTACAAAGGCCAAATGGCATGACTCTATATGCAAAAATACCCCATTCTATAGCAAATGATAATTTTGATTGGTCTTTAGGAGCAATTTGCACTTGGTTATAGCCACTGAAGCCATCCAAGAAGCTATATATTTCTGATCCTGCCACCTTTTCCAACACTGTTTTGATTAAGGGTAGGGGATAGTGATCCCTAATTGTGACATCATTCACATTTTTTAAGTTTACGCATATTCTAAGCTTCTTGTTGCATTTAGGCACAATGACGATGGGTGAAACCCAATCAGTGTGCTCTATCTCGTAGATCAACCCAGCATCTAGGAGTTTTTCTAGCTCGTCATAAACCATGGTGCCATACTTAGGATTTGTGCAATAAGGTCCACATACCTTAGGGTGAGCACCTTCCCTTATAGGTATCATGTGTACTGCCACGTCTAGTGAAATTCCTTTCATCTCTTTGTATGACCATGCTAGGCAGTCACGGTATTCCATTAGGAGTCCTTTGAGTTTGGTATCTTCTTGTCGAAGTTGTTCCCCAATGAAAACCAGTTTTTCTTCCTCCCCTTCAAGGGCGAGGTTTATTGTGTGTGTTTTTGCTGGTCCCTCATAGATTGGAGTTTCTCCAATGCTATCAGTTTCTTGAACTTCATATTCTCTTAGTGGTCTTGGCATTACTATTGGCATGCTATCACTTGTGTAATTCTTGAAGTATTCTAGCACTTCTCAAAGATCGACCTCTGATGGTGTTAAACTAGCTTGACATGTGCCATGTGTACTGTTGGGATATCTCAAGGTGTATGCCTCAGGCACACCTTGGTTTCTATGTGTGAGTGCTAGAGGCACAGTTAGGTGCCCACAAGCACAGTTAGGTGGTGGAGAGCCACATAGGATGATTGAGTGAATCTAGGAGCAGATTGAGGAGATGATTGTGGAGCTTTGAGGTCATCAGTGATGTCAGTGACCTTGTATGAGGTGCCCACTTAAGGACCTCTTTCTTCTTCATTCTATAAGCAAGTATTCTGATTTTGTATCCACTCTACTCTTTCCTTTCAGTATTCCAACATGGTATCCGAGCCATTTGATCCCCCTTGAGCCCATTTCTGCCACATCATCTTCTTCTTCTTCATCTTCTTCTTCTCCATTTTCCTCTTTCTTCCCAAAATCTTTGAGAGCTTGGTTCTCCATCTACAAACGACCATTGCCCAAACCCTCTGAGCTGGAAACTCCTCTAGTATGGGCAAACTTCCACCTGCAAGCAATTGAAGAAAAAACGTCTGTGGTGGCTGCCATTCTCCAAACAGCGAATTTCTTCTGTTGCTCAATACTCCCTGCCTGCTCCGCCATTGCCTGAGCCCTCTTAGGAGTAGATGGGCGACCTCAAGACGAAGATTTTGAGCCATTTTTCAAGTCATTTGGTTCAGTAACGAGGGAGAAATCGTCAAAACTCAGTTTCAGCCTGTAGCAACTCTCCCGGGCAAAAGTGCGCACCATTTCGTCCAACCTCTGTGCTGGACCTTCTCTGGTATATGAGCTTTCTTTTGCTTCAGAAAGCCCTCTTTTCTTTTCTTTGAAGAGTGTGATATGAGCCCTCCAAGTTCAGCTCTCTAGTTTTGACAGTTTTGACATACTTTTGAAAATGATGCTACATAAAATGCTACTCTAGCATTTCTGGTCTTTTGAAGTTTTCAATAACTTCACTACAAGTGTTGCTTCAGTTTTGTTTTGACTTGCTAGACCTGGTTTTGATTGGAAAGTGTTTATTTCACCCACTTCTATGAAGCATGTAAGAAGAAGCATCATTGTTTGAAATTTGGTCACAAGACTTTGCTACATTAAATGCTTATATTTTGAAGCATTTCAGTTGTTATTCTAAGCCCTGTAAGAGAGAAGACACTGCCCAATATCTGGGTTAGACCCTCTCATGGCTTGCTTATGCAAAATATGTGAAAAGCCAAAACATAAAGCAATGTCTTGTTATGCTACAAAGGATGAAAATGCCAATCTGACTTCCTTGTTGAAGATTGCCAAAACAATGGTTGCCAAAAAGGAAGCAACTTCAAAGACAGAAAATGCAAATCTACTTTCAGTTGATTTGCCTCCACAAGATGAGGCATCCCATGAAGATTATGCATTTTAAATCATCTCTATGTATGCTCCAGATCTCTTTTCTTTTTATGTCAAGGTACTCAGCCTGGATAGTCCTCCAAAATGAATGAAAATAAACTATTGTGTTTTGTGTGTTTTGTAAACACCTCTAGTCACCTTATGATGTAGGCCATGTGTATGTTTTGTTCCATGGTACCTCCTACAGACATTGTGTGCATGTACATGCAGGGGAGATAACCATTGGAAGGTCTTTTTGTATCCCTTTTTGTTTACCTTACACCCATGGGAACCCTTGCTAGCATGAGAACCTAGCCATAGATTTATCCTTGACCACCATGAGATGGCATGAGAAACTATGAGACTAGATGTATCCTTGACATAGCCTGAGGCATTCCCTTGAGGGGGGGTTTGTTGGGATATCTCAAGGTGTATGCCTCAGGCACACCTTGGTTTCTATGTGTGAGTGCTAGAGGCACAGTTAGGTGCCCACAAGCACAGTTAGGTGGTGGAGAGCCACATAGGATGATTGAGTGAATCTAGGAGCAGATTGAGGAGATGATTGTGGAGCTTTGAGGTCATCAGTGATGTCAGTGACCTTGTATGAGGTGCCTACTTAAGGACCTCTTTCTTCTTCATTCTATAAGCAAGTATTCTGATTTTGTGTCCACTCTACTCTTTCCTTTCAGTATTCCAACATGTACTAGGTGGCATAGTTTCATTTACCAATTTGTTAGGCTGTTTTTTATTATCTTTTTATGAAGTCTCTTGATGGAGCTTCATCTGCATATGTGGCTTATATTTCTGAAACTTCTTACGTTGGGAACTGTGGGGTAACTTTTCCACTAGTAAGGTGTTTCCAAGTAAGGGTTCATTTGCTGTGCATACTCCTTCCAGTCCCTCAGGGGACCATTCAAGAGACAATGGTTCTGATTTTGAGGGAGCTTGCTTTGCAAGGTACAATTCAACGATCCTAGTTTGGACTCATTCGAATTCATTGAAGTGCTCGGCCTTGGCTAGTCTGTGATTTCCTCCAACTTTCTTGTGGGATCTTCTACTGTTATTCAATATTGGAGGTTCAACTTATGGGAGCTCGACTGCCATTAGGGCATGCAGAATGGCTAAGTCATTATCAAAGATTTGATCTTCAATTTCAACATTCGCAGCCTCTATTTCAAGGTCCCAAGGAAAATTAGAGTCATCATTGTTATGGGTACCTTCTTCAGGTTCATTATCCCACTCGAGGTCAGCCATAAAGAATGACATCGCTAGATCGATTGGTTCTTCATGTGTCAATGGAGGATCTACTTGTAGCACCTGTAGAGAAAAAGGAGAGAGAGATAGGAGACTCAAGTTCAGCTTTCTTCACAACACACAAAAGAGAGAGGACACAAGGTTGGAGGGTGAAGCCTTTCTTCACTTTTGCACACAACAACAATACAATAGAAGAGGGAAATACCCTATATGTCAAAACCTAGAATACGTGGTTCATATGTGAACCCAAACCAAAAACATACGTGGTAGTCTAACTACACCACGAGTACAACTAACATAGGCGGTGACATAAATGATAGTCATCCAGGAGATATGTCGGGGATAGAGCTTGATATCTCAACACTCCCCCTCAAGCTCAAATCCATCTCACGTACACCAAGCAAGCTCCTAAATCTGCGAAGCTTCTCGGTACCCAATGCCTTCGTAAAGATATCAGCCACCTGCTCCTCAGTGCTGACATAGACAAGATCAATCTCACCAGCTAGAACCTTCTCTCTCACAAAGCGATAATGCACCTCAATGTGCTTCGTTCTAGCATGATAAACTGGGTTATTAGCAAGCATGATGTTGCTAATGTTGTCACAATGAATGACAACTGCTGCATGAACTGACTGTCCCATATCTGCATGAACTGACTGTAACCAAGCTACCTCACATGCAGCCATTGCTGCACCCCTGTACTCAGCCTCTGTGCTCGACAAGGCAACTGTTGGCTGCTTCTTGCTGCTCCAACTGATGGCACCACTCCCAAGGGAAAACATAAAACCACTAGTAGATCTCCTGTCTGAGACACTACCAGCCCAGTCAGCATCTGTGTATCCATGTACCTGTAATGCACAGCCAGCTTCATAAAACAGTCCATAATGCAATGTGGACTTCACATACCGCAGTATGCGCCTAGCCGCATCCAAATGTGGCTTCCTCGGTGCCTGCATAAACTGACTCACCAGCCCCACAGCATAGCTCAAATCTGGTCTGGTTATAGTCATGTAAATCAAGCTACCTACTATGCGCCTGTACATAGTAATATCTTCAAGAAGCTCACCTGTTTCTGCATTGAGCTTCACATTCTGCTCCAATGGAACAGAAATAGGCTTACAGCCTGTCATCCCATATTTGGACAGCATGTCCAAACCGTATTGCCTTTGCAACAGCCATATCCCACTCGGGGATCTAATAACCTCAATGCCCAAGAAGTAACGCAGCTCTCCCAAATCCTTCATCTCAAATTTCTGCTTCAACAGCAGCTTCACTTCATTAATGTCTGCATCACTATCACCTGTAATAATCAAGTCATCAACATAGATGACTATAAGCACAATCCCTCTGTTTGTCCTTTTCACATAAAGTGAAAAATCTGAATTGGAAATCTGAAATCCAATAGTGACAAGATATTGCCCTATCTTGTCTGACCATGCCCTCGGCACCTGTTTTAAGCCATACAAGGCTTTGCGCAACCTGCATACAAAATCGGGGTGTGCATTATCCTCATAACCTTCTGGCTACATCATATAAACCTCTTCCTGCAAGTCACCATGCAAGAAGGCATTTTTCACATCCATCTGATGCAAAGACCATCCCTTTGCAGCAGCCATAGCAATTACTGCTCTCACGGTTGCCATCCTTGCAACTGGGCTGAAAGTTTCCTCATAGTCAATTCCATATGTCTGTGCAAAACCTTTCGCAACCAATCTTGCCTTGTACCTGCTAACAGACCCATCAGCATTGTGCTTTACTTTGTAAACCCACTTGCAGCCAATAGCCTTCTTATCATGAGGCAAAGGCATCAAATCCCAAGTGTGGTTTGCATCCAAGGCAGCCATCTCTTCATCCATAGCTGCTTCCCAATTTTTATGCCCTGCTGCATCCTCAAAACATGTGGGCTCTGGCTCCTCTAGAACCTTGACCATATAAGCATAGTGATGTGCTGTATACCCATCATATCTCAGCCTGTCAACTGGATACTTAATACTAGTGGACCTCCGTACAACTGGATCAGTTGCAGGAGTCTTTAAATCATGCCTGCTTTTCCTTGCACCAGGTGTAACAACAGAAGGAATCCCAAGTTCCTCATCAAGGCTCATTTCAGAGCCGCTTGACTCTCCATCAACATGAGAGCTACCAGCAGACACATCAAACACTGGAGCATGGTCCACTTTTTCTTTTCCCTTATGTGATACCTGCACAACACTATCAGGGCTGCCATGTGACGATTCACTAGATCTCAATCTCCCTGTCCATGCATTAGATCCACTAGTAGAGGACTCTCTGGGTCCACTCAAGGCTTGAGATTGCTGCTCTGCATTTATTGCAGCATTCCCATTTCCTGCATCTGCATCTCCTACCATAATAGTTGGTGCATACCAGCTGCTCATTTCATCAAAAACAACATCTGTGCTCACTTGCATTTTGCGGGTGGAAGGGTTATAACAGCGATACCCTTTCTGATGCTGAGCATATCCAATAAAGATGCATTTTTCTGCCTTTGGATCCAGCTTGGTTCTCTTCTCATCAGGAACATGAACATACGCTATGCAACCAAATACCTTCAAGTGAGAAATATCTGGTTTTTGGCCTGTATACATTTCTTCAGGCGTCATGCCATGGACAGCTGCAGTGGGGGTTCTGTTCATAATATAAACAGCAGTTGCTACTGCTTCAGCCCAAAAATAATCAGGCATGTTTTTCTCATTTAGGATCGCCCGTCCTACTTCTGCAATATGCCTGTTCTTCCTTTCTGCAACCCCATTCTGCTGAGGGGTAGACCTGCATGAGTACTTCCTTTGAATTCCCTGTTCTTTCAGATATTCACAAAATTCTTCTGAAAAGTACTCTCCCCCTCCATCAGATCTTAGCACTTTAATATGCACACCTTTCTCTTTTTCAACCATGGCCTTAAAAGCCTTGAAATGGCTGAACACTTCACTTTTGTGCTTCATAAAATAAATCCACACCTTCCTAGTGTAGTCATCAATAAACGTCACATAATAATGGCATCCACCAATAGAAGCAGCTTTGGTTGTCCAAACATCTGAATGGATCACTTCCAAAGGTCTTCTGCTCACCTTAGCATTTTTGGGAAATGCATGTCTGGCCTGCTTACCCATTTGGCATGCTTCACATACCTTTTGCATTCCCTCAACTCTGAATTTAGGCAAACCTGCAACAATGTTTTTCGTTTGCATAGATTTCAGCCTTTGTATATTCACGTGCCCAATGCGCTTGTGCCATATCTCAATATCTGCAATGACACCTCTCCCATGCGCAAACATAGCAGCTTTCACCTCAGGCATATCAACATCCAAGGTGAACATTCTGCCATTTTTGTTGCCTTTCGCAACCAAGCGGCACTTATTTTTCAAGTCCTCAACGAAGCATCCATCAGGGTTAAATCTAACCTGCAGACCTTGCTCAACCATCTGGCCAACTGAAACCAGGTTCTTAGTGATTTTTGGAACATGAAGTACATCTGCCAAGTACTTGGTTTTGCCATCCTGCATAGCCAATGGCACTTTACCAACCTGCGTAATTGGGTGCGCAGTATCATCACCTGTTTCAACATAACCTGGCTTATCCAAATTTCTAACATCATGAAACCACTCACCATGACTGGTCATGTGATTAGAGGCACCTGAATCAACATACCAAACATCATTGCAAGTTGCAGCATCTCCTGACATGGAGTTAACCATATGCTGCATCACAAAAAGGTGCTCATTTCTGTCGTCACCATGCCCACTTGATGATGCATAGTTGCTTTGCTGCAACTTCCCACTTTTGATGTCATTCTGTTTTTTATAGCATGTATTCTCCTTGTGTCCAGGCTTTCCACAATAATAGCATTCTGTGCTGCTATTTACTTGCTGGTTCCTTTGCCATGAACCACGGCCTCTTTGGCTCCCCCTGCCTCTAGAACTACCACGTCCTCCTCCATAGGACTGGTTTTCCTGTTGTTGCTGCTGGTTCTGATTTCCTGCACGGCCACCAAAACGGCCTCTTCCTCTACCCCTGCCTCTACCTGTATTTGAGTAGAAAGCAGTCTCTTGAGAAGCTGAGGTGGCTGAACCACCATTCCTTTGCTCTTCACTCAGCAAGAGAGCAATAAGTTTCTGAAAATCAGGAAATGTTTCACGGACTCCAATGGATGTCCGAAACTGTGCATAATCTTTCCCAAGACCATTCAAGGTCACGGACACTAAGTCCTCATCATCAACAGGTGCTCCAATGGAGGCAAGAGAATCTGCAAGGCCTTTCACCTTCAAGGAATACTCATTTATATTCAGATTTTTCCTTTGCACATTGTGCAACTCCTGCTTTAGCTGCATCTTTCGTGCTTTGGTATTTGTGCTATACAGCTTCACCAATGTATCCCATGCTTCCTTAGGCGTCTCTAGATCCTGTATATGCACAATCATAGAATCTGAAATGCTAACAGATAGCCAATACAAGCATTTTCTGGCTTTTTCATGCCATTCCTTAAAGGCCTTCAATTCAGTAGGAGTGGGAGCAGTACCCAAAACTGGTTCTGCAGTTTCACCACTGATGTAATCCCAAACTCCCTTTCCCATAAGGAAGTTTGTCATCCTGAACTTCCATGCTTGGAAGTTGTTCTTGTCAAGCTTCTCACTGACAATGGTAGACAGATTCTCAGACATTTTACAAATCACGAATTGCAACAGCAACCTGTAAACACAGCAAATGCCTCACAAGGGCAAATAGCAAAACTTCTGCGAAAAGCCTCACAGGAGCAGATCTGCAACACTGACGAAAGTGGTATTTCACCACACAGTCACTTCCTCGTGACGATTTTGCATCAACAGGCAACAGGCATGAATCTGCAACTCCCAATATCTCTGCACATAGGCATACGATGCAATTTCTGTGGCACCTTTCCACCGACTAGCCGCGCGGTGGTCGCACAGCAAAAACAGGGCCTTTTTCTGAGTGCCTGCGAAGAACTTCCGCCTTCAAAACGGGCCCCGAAACGGCCTCAAATCAGAAAAATAAAGTCACCGAGGGCTTCCCCCCCCTCCCGCAGCATATACTGCGCTCTCGCCGCACCGCGAAGGGCCTCTCAATCTGAAGCAATGCACTCCTGCACTTTTGGCTGTGCTACCTGCAGAGATTTGCTCCCAAACTCGAAATAGGAAAGCTACACTGGTCCTCTTACCAGGACACCAGAAACTTGGCTAGCTTTCTTGAGCTCCTTACCACGAACAAGGCTCTGATACCATGTAGAGAAAAAGGAGAGAGAGATAGGAGACTCAAGTTCAGCTTTCTTCACAACACACAAAAGAGAGAGGACACAAGGTTGGAGGGTGAAGCCTTTCTTCACTTTTGCACACAACAACAATACAATAGAAGAGGGAAATACCCTATATGTCAAAACCTAGAATACGTGGTTCATATGTGAACCCAAACCAAAAACATACGTGGTAGTCTAACTACACCACGAGTACAACTAACATAGGCGGTGACATAAATGATAGTCATCCAGGAGATATGTCGGGGATAGAGCTTGATATCTCAACAGCACCTTAGCATCTATTTGTGAGAAGATGGGGTCTAATGAATGGTAGTTGTCGATGGTTGCCAATGTTTGTATCTAGTTATTGACATTGCTTTGTGAATCGTCCTCTATGGCATTCTGTTGCAAGGGAGATGATTTGCTTAAGATTGTCATTGAAGATGTGTCATCCAATGCTCTAGGCACTATTGGTTTATAGCTCCTATCTCCACATTCACCTTGACTGCAGTGTCACAATTCTGAATTATCAGTCTATCAGTTCCCAGTCATCGAGGACTGATGCTTCCCATAACCAAGGATGTCCCAGTAAGATTTGATAGGATTTTTTGGGGAGATCCAAGATTGTGAATTGAAGGGAAAAGCGGACTCTTGCAATCTTTGTGGGCACGCCATTTACTATTCCCAAGGGTTTAGCCCGTGAATCATCAGCAAGGTGTATGTTGAAATTAGCCTTTTGCATTGGTGGGAGACCCCATTCTTCATAGAGCTCCTTTGATAGGACATTTATACTTGCTCCACCATCCACTATGGCTTGGACTTCATTATATTCCTTGTGGATCAAAGGCACAGTAATGTTGCATATGTCATCTCTCTCACCCATCCGTAAAGGGATATCTTCAATGTCATTCATAGGTGGAGGGGGATTTGTGAGTTCAATCCATCCTTTGAAACTCTCCCAGAGATTGGGACAATTCTATAGGAGGATTTCGATGGGAATTGACACAGTGCAACTCACAATGCTAGAGAGTGCAGCTCCTTCAAGTTGATGTGGTGGTACATTATGTTGTGGCATCTGTTGTTGGAACAAAGGCTTGAGTACAGTATCATTACTTTGTGGTGGAGATGGAGGGGGGAAGGGGGGAGGGAGTGGTGGAGATGGAAGGGGGGAGGTGGGAAAAGGGGAAGTGGAGATGGAGGGGGGAAAGGGGGAGGGGGTGGTGGAGATAGAAGGGGGGAGGTGGGAAAAGGGGAGGTGGAGATGGAGGGGGGGGAGGGGGGGGGGGGTCCTAAGGGTGGTGGAAATGGGAGGGGTGGTGGTGGTGAAAGGGGAAAAGGGTGGAGATGGTGGGGGGTGGGGGGAGGGGAAAAAAGAAAGAAAAAAAAAAAAACTTAACAAACAGAAAACTTTGACGGAAATTCAAAGGGAGGAAGAGATGGTTACTTGAATGCTCTCCAAGTCTTTCTCAATGTAACAGGATTCTTGAGGACCAATGGATGATGGGTGGATGGCTAGGCTATCGGTGCGAGATGGGCTCGAAGTCACTTACCATGTGAGGATGGGAGTAGGGTGGTGATCGATGGAGAGGGAGGAGTGTCTTATGTAGGGATCAGAATGAGGAAGAGGATGGAGGGGGCGGAGGGGGGAAAAGGGCAAGTGGAGATGGAGGGGGGAAAGATGGGAGGGGGTGGTGGAGATGGAGGGGGGGAGGGGGGAGGGGGTGGTGGAGATGGAGGGGGGGAAGGGCAGAGGGGGGAAAAGGGGAGGTGGAGATGGAGGGGGGGGAGGGGGGAAAAGGGGAGGTGGAGATGGAGATGGAGGGGGGGAGAGGGGAGGAGGTGGTGGAGATGGAGGGGGGAAGGGGGGAAAGGGGAGGTGGAGATGGAGGGGGGGGAGAGGGGAGGGGGTGGTGAGATGGAGGGGGGAAGGGGGGAGGGGGTGGTGGAGATGAAAGGGGGGAGGTGGAAAAAGGGGAGGTGGAGATGGAGGGGGGGGATGGGGGAAAAGGGAAGGTGGAGATGGAGGGGGGGAGAGGGGAGGGGGTGGCAGAGATGGAGGGGGGAAAAGGGGAGGTGGAGGTGGAGGGGGAGAGGGGGTGGTGGAGATGGAGAGGGGAAGGGGGGAGGGGGTGGTAAAGATGGAGGGGGGGAAGGGGGGAGGGGGAAAAAGGGGAGGTGGAGATGGAGGGGGGGGAGGGGCGAAAAAGGGTGGTGGAGATGGAGGGGGGAAGGGGGGAGGGGGTGGTGGAGATGGAGGGGGGAAGGGGGAAAAGGGGAGGTGGGGGGGAAGGGGGGAGGGGGTGGTGGAGATGGAGGGGGGGAGTCAGGAAAAGTGGAGGTGGAGGTGGAGGGGGGGGAGGGGGTGGTGGAGATAGAGGGGGTGGTGGAGATGGAGGGGGGAGGGGGGAAAAGGGGAGGTGGAGGTGGAGGGGGGGGAGGGGGGAAAAGGGGAGATGGAGATGGAGGGGGGGAGAGGGGAGGGGGTGGGGGAGATGGATGGAGGGAAGGGGGGAGGGGGTGGTGGAGATGGAGGGGGGGAGGGGGGAAAAGGGGAGGTAGAGCTGAAGGTGGAGGGGGGGGAGGGGGTGGTGGAGATGGAGGGGGGAAGGGGGGAGAGGGGAAAAGGGGAGGTGGAGATGGAGGGGGGGGAAGGGGGGAAACGGGTGGTGGAGATGGAGGGGGGAAGGGTGGAGGGGGTCGTGGAGATGGAGGGGGGGAGGGGGGAATAGGGGAGGTGGAGGTGGAGGGGGGGGAGGGAGGAGGGGGTGGTGGAGAGGGAGGGGGGAAAAGGGGAGGTGGAGATGGAGATGGAGCGGGGGGAGGGGGGAAAAGGGGAGGTGGAGATGGAGGGGGGGAGAGGGGAGGGGGTGGTGGAGATGGAGGGGAGGAAGGGGGGAGGGGGTGGTGGAGATGGAGGGGGGGAGTGGGGAAAAGGGGAGTTGGAGGTGGAGGGGGGGGAGGGGGTGGTGGAGATGGAGGGGGTGGTGAAGATGGAGGGGGGGAAGGGGGGAGGAGGGAAAAGGGGAGGTGGAGATGGAGGGGGGGAGGGGGGAAAGGGTGGTGGAGATGGAGGGGGAAAGGGGGGAGGGGTGGGTGGAGATGGAGGGGGGGAGGGGGGAAAAGGGGAGGTGGTGTTGGAGGGGGGGGAGGGGGTGGTGGAGATGGAGGGGGGGAGGGGGGAAAGGGGAGGTGGAGATGGAGGGGGGGAGGGAGGAAAAGGGGAGGTGGAGATGGAGGGGGGGAGAGGGGAGGGGGTGGTGGAGATGGAGAGGGGAAGGGGGGAGGGGGTGGTGGAGATGGAGGGGGGGAGGGGGGAAAAGGGGAGCTGGAGGTAGAGGGGGGGGAGGGGTGAGGGGGTGGTGGAGATGGAGGGGGGGTAGGGGGGAAAAGGGGAGGTGGAGGTGGAGGGGGGGAAGTGGGGAGGGGGTGGTGGAGATGGAAGGGGGAAGGGGGGAGGGGGTGGTGGAGATGGAGGGGGGGAGGGGGGAAAAGGGGAGATGGAAGAGAATGGAGAAAGAGAATGGAGGCAAGAATGAGGGGGTGGAGTGGGTTTTAATAGGAAATGGGTTTAGGTTTAGGGTTAAACCCTAAACTCTTCCCGAGCCATAACTTGTTATGGATAGCTCGGTTTGCTCTTCTGCAAAAAGTTAAAATGATCAAAATTGCGAGCTCTACGCATTCGTGTCCACTACCTAGCCTAGCTCTTTATTAAGTGGCTTTTTTTAAAGAAATAAGGAAGTTTTCTTGAGGGAGTAACCTAAGGTTGATGCTTGGGGTTGATATGTTTGGCTAGAAATGGAAAAAAAATTTACCCTCCTTGCCCTTGAGTGTTATGTTCGTGAAAGTTCAAAGTAGTTTGTTTTTTACACATATTTGCATGTGTTTACTCGTTACTTGAGATGCTAGTCTCCTCAGTAGTGGCACCAAATGTTGGCTCTTTCCTACGGCTTTCATAGGAAGAGTAGGGTATTCTCAGTATGCAGGGTTCCGAGGCCTTTTGTCACCTACAGATATATCAGGGTTGTCTTTTGTAGTATACGTGTAGCTTAGGGCCTCGAGTCATGTTCTAGTGAGAGATGTAGGCTTAAGTGTGGTAAGCAAACATAGTGCATGCATGTGTAAAAGGAACATGTATCATCATGGTTGAGGTAATGAAGGCTTTAGCCTTCATTGGGGGTTGCAAGGTTTAGGAGAAGTTTAAGGGTTAGAAGGAGGTTTCAGAGTTTAGAAGGAGGCTCCAAGGTTAGAAGGAGTTCCAAGGTTTAGAAGGAGGTTCCAGAGTTTAAAAGAGGTTCCAGGGTTAGAAGGAGGATCCAAGGTTTAGAGAGAGTTCCAAAGTTTAGAATATGTTCCAAGGTTCAAGGTAGAGTACATGGTGGAGAACTCGTCTCCGTTGTAGATCATGGAGATTTAAGGATTGAGGAACTAAGGGTTTAGGGGGAGCATAGGAGTGGGAGAGGAAGAAGGTGTAAGAGCATGGGGGAAGGAAGAGGGAGGAGGAGGAGGAGGAGGAGGAGGAGGAGGAGGAGGAGAAGGGAGGAGGAGGGAGGAGGAGGGGAAAGAGGGAGGAGGAGGAGGGAGGAGTGTAAGAAATCCTAGATATACTATATTTAGAAAATGTGCTAAGGAACAGAAAGGAGACTGAGATAGCAGAGAACAAGGAATAATTGTATTGCTTGAATGTCTGTAGGGTGGATGTAGTTGTCATCCATACAATTGGGCCTCTCTTATATAGAGAGTGAAGAGTCACACATGAAAAGGTGTGTACTCCAAAGGGTATGTGCATGAAGAGGTGTGTACCCCTTGTGAAGGGTGTGACCCTTAATGAGAGGGTACATTACAATAGAAATGTCTCTTCAATAGGATGTCTCTTGTGAAGGGTTGTGCCTCATTAGGAAGTGTCCTGTCGAAAAGGCAAGTGTCTCGTCGAAAGGGCATACCCTTCCACAAGTGTCCATTCATCAAACCATCCATAAGTCTAGAAATAGAGAAAGGAATACGTCACAAATCGTGACATCCCCTCCCACTCAAAAGAAGACCCTAGTGGAGATAATGAACTGATATAGAAAATATCACTATAAATTCTGAAAATACTGCTGTAAAATGTCAGGGTACTACTTTAAGTCTTCATCTGCAGACTGCCAAGTAGTGTCGGAGTCGTCCAGATCTCGCCAAAGAACAAGGAATTTCGTGATAAGTCGATGTCGAGTCTCTCACTGTCGATGGTCCAAAATACGCTCAGGAATAAGGAGAACATAATCGTCTTCGATTTCTGGGACATAATCACCTGCAGGAGGAACTGCTTCATCGCTTGGAATGTACGTCTTTAGCCAAGAAATATGAAATGTTGGATGGATTTTACCCCATGATGGTGGTAATTCCAATTTGTAACTTAAAGGTGAATTTTTCTTGACGATCCGGAAATGTCCATAGTATCTTGGTCGCAACTTAGGAAACACAAACTTAACCGTCTTATAGCCATGTGGGGCTACAAATAATAGCACCATGTCACCAGTGTTAAATTCCAGGTGACGTCTATGTTTGTTGGCAGACCGTTGATACCGCTCTTGCGCTTTTCGCATATGATCCCTGACTTGCAGTAGAATGTATTACATTTCTTGAACCAGTTGATCAGCTAGGGCCACTCGATGTTGAAGTACAAAATTCGTGGGTACAATTGGAGTGTGTCCATAAGTTGCTTGGAATGGATTCTGCTGATGGCACTATGGAAAGAGTTATTATAAGCAAACTCAAGGAGTGGTAGATACTCTTCCCAAGCTGCTAGGCATGACTGAACATAATGTCGAAGCATTTCTTCCACAACTTGGTTGACTCTTTCACTCTGGCCATCTGATTCTGGGTGGTAGGCTGAACTGAACAGTAGAGTTGTACCCAAAGATTTGAACAGTGAAATCCAAAAGTGACTGGTAAACTTAGGATCTCTGTCGAATATGATATTCTTGGGCAATCCATGGTGTCGAAAGATGTGTTGTATGAAGAGTTTGGCTATGTCCGAAGCCTGTGCATTGCTTTTGCAAGCAACAAAGTGTGCCATTTTGGACAAGCGATCAACAATTACGATAACCTGAGTGTTACCTCTGGAAGATCATGGTAGTGTTGTAATGAAATCCATGGAAATACTTTCCCACCTTTCAGTTGGAACTGAAAGAGGCTGAAGAAGTCCTGTTGGAAGTCATCGACTTTCTTTCATTTGTTGACAAGATAAGCAAGATGTAACCATTTTGATGACGTCGCTTTTCATCTGAGGCCAGTAGTATGTTGCACTGAGTAGCCGATAAGTCTTATTGATGCCTGGATGGGCAGCATATGGAACTACATGATGCTCTTTTAACAAAAGACGTCGAACATCCTTGTGTTACACAGACGCGATCTTGATAATACAGAAGGTCATCCGTATAAGAATAGTAAGAGAAAATCTTTTGTTCGGAAGTCGAAGGTTGATCTTTGGAAAGAACCTGTACTGCTGTGCCGAAGTCTTTATCATTGAAATACTTTCCTTTGAATGAATTCGGAACATCCACAGATAATGTAGAGATTACCATAGCTGATGCTAGAGGTAACCTGCTGAGAGCATCTGCAAGTACATTGCGTAGTCCTCGAATGTACTCAATGGTCATGTGAAAGTTGGCCAGAAACTCAACCCAGCGTGCTTGACGAGCGTTCATGACTGGCTGAGTAAAGATATACTTGAGAGAGTGATGGTCTGTCTTGACCACAGAGTCGACACCCATGAGATAATGTTTCCAAGAGCGATAAGCATATACAACAGCAAGAAACTCCTTATCATAAAACGGATATCGGGTTTGGATATCAGAATGTTTATGGCTGTTAAAAGTAATAACTCTGCCTTCTTGCATCAAGACTTCTCCTGTAGTGATGTCGGAAGCGTCGGTCATGACCTCAAATGGAAGATTGGGGTCAGCAATAGCCATAACTAGTGTGGTAGTGAGTGCTTGCTTGAGTTGTTGGAAACTATACTCTGTTTCAGGAAGCCACTGAAAAACTGCTGTGCTTTTCAATAATTCGGACATAGGAGCTACGATTTCAGAAAATTGATAGACCTTTGTATGGTAGAAGTTTGCCAATTCGAGAAAAGAGCAGACATCATGAATATTCTTAGGAGTAGGCCAGTTTTGGATTACCTTGACCTTCTTGGGATCCACAGAGATGCCTTGAGCGGAAATAACATGTCCCAAATATTCAAGTTGGGTCTTGAAGAACTCACTCTTCTCAATGTTGATGTAGAGAGAATTTGCACGGATAACTTCAAAAACTTGGTGAAGATGTTGTTTGTGCTCAAGTAGGGATCTGCTGAAAATGAGGATGTCATCGAGGTAAACGATGACGAACTTATCGAGGAAAGGCCTGAAGATGTCGTTCATTAATGTCATGAATGTGGCCGGGGCATTGTTTAACCCAAAAGGCATGAACAAACATTCATAGTGTCCATACTTTGTTCAAAAAGCTGTCTTGTACTCATCGCCTTCTCGTATGTGAATTTGATGATAAGCTGAACGAAGATCAATCTTGGAGAATTGTGTTGCGTGTAGAAGTTGATCGAAGAGGTCATCGATGCAAGGCAATGGATACTTGTTTTTGATAGTGAGCTTGTTGAGGGCTTGGTAGTCAATGCAGAGGCGCGTTGACTTATTCTTTTTTCCCACAAGTAGTACAAGAGATCCGAAAGGGCTGCGACTGGGCCGAATGTGACCTTTGTCGAGTAGTTCGGTGACCTGTCTTTGGATTTCTTCATTTTGAGTGTGAGAAACCCGATAAGGAGGTTTCGACGGTGGATTATTGCCGGGAATAAGTTCAATTGGTGATCCACTGGTCGTCGAGGTGGTAACTGCTTTGGCAATTCCTGTGGAAAAAGGTCCAGGTAGGGCTAGAAAAAAGGTTGGTTGAGGTATTCAAGAGGATCCTTTTTGGTGTCTCCTCTACTGCCGTAACCAACAGAAGTGAAGTCTTTACTTGGCGTTTACGAACCCACTTCTTTACTTGTAGGGCAGAGGCAACTGGGGTTAAAGGAGAGTCCCTAGAACCAGTTAGCTCAATAAGTTTTCCCTGGTGGACAAACTGGATAGTATGGCTGCGAAAACTAATTGATGGATCATAGTCGTAGAGCCACTGTTGTCCGAGTATGACATCGTACCAAGAAAGAGGCATGATGTCGAAGTTCAACTTGTCTGTATAGTGTTGGATGTGAAAAGACAAGTTTTTGATCTTGGTGTTGCACAAGAAAGTCATTCCATTTGCAAGTTCAATCTGATAGTCCATGAGACTAGGACTGGTGGTCAACCGAAGTTTATCGACCACAGAACTGGCTAGGAAATTATGAGAGCAGCCACTGTCGATGAGGATAGTGATCATTGTTCCACGAATCGATCCTTGAACACAAAGTACTTGAGTGGTCAGGGAAGGTTCGGGGTTGCGGGCAAGGCTCAGGTGGATGGTATTTGCCATTCGAACAACTTTGCCTTTCTTGTCTTGTGCTAAGGTAGCATCTTCTTTTTGGGAAGTGCTAGGTTCCATATTAGAATTTTGCTTTGGTCGCTTGGGACAATCGAACCATCTATGGTCGCCTGTACAGATGGTACAAAGTCCTTTTGTGTTGGAGCTGTTCTTCTTGTCAGTGGCTACACCTTTATGTTGGGGATGTCGGTAATGACTTTGTGAAGAAGAAGAAGCGCGATCCTTGGAGGGGTGCTTCTGTTGGAATCCAACAAATGATTTTTGAGGCTTCTAGGGATCTTGAGACTGTCGCTGACCTTGATTACCGAAGTTTTTTTGAAACCTGGTGTTATCTTGAGGGCAAGCACCTTTGGCCATAGGAGAGTTCTATGTGCGATTAGCACTCTGCTTCCCTGTGTTTTGGAAATCTGTAATGCGCTCCGCGTAAGCAATAGCGCCATCTGTGGTGGTAATGTTTGCTTTAAGGACATCAATGCATAACGAGGGATTTAGGCCTGAGATGAAAGCATGAAGGCAATCATCCTCAGTTAAACCATCAATCTCCAGCACCAATGTGGTGAACTAAGAGATGTAGGAAGACAAGGAGCCCATTTGCTCTAACTGTCAGAGTTTTGAACATGCTTGGAAGTCCGCATTGGCAGGTATGAACTGCTTACGGAGCACGTGTTCAAAACGTTCCCATGTTAACACACTTTTGCCGTCCTTTAAGCATCTTTGCCACCATAGAAAAGATGTATCCTTGAGGAGGGAGGCTGATAAGGTGATCTTTTTGCCTTCAGTGAGGTCAACAGTATCAAAATACATGCGCATTTTTGCAAGCCATTGGTCAACTGTTCGGCGATTGCATTGACCAGTGTAGGCTTCTGGAAGTTTGATGTCAAGTCTTTTAGTTTTGGAAGCTTGAAGTAATCGGTAGAGGGCACGTAGTACAGTGTTTTCTACCTCTGGTGGGAATGAATCCGCATAGTTGTCTGGTTGCGTCACGTCATCCTCTGTATGTGTGGTACTTCGAGAATCTTGAAGTTGTTGAACTTTCTGGACCAAGTCGGAGATGCTGTCCTGAAGCTGGGATATTTGAAGTTGCAATAGTGATTCGCCTTGTACGTTGACTTCAAGGGTCTTTTTGGGATTTGATTCTTTGATCTCTAGAGAGGCTTCACGTGAGTGTTGTGACATATTGGAGATCCCTGTGAGAAAAGCGTGAACTTGCGCTCTAGTTTGTACCATTCCTGGAAGAGGATTCGGGCTGCTCCCTGAGGTTGCTCATGTTGGAGGGGGCAGGCGAGGCAGGATGGAACCACCCGTGGAAATCTAGTAAAGGAGTTCCTGTCTGAGGTAACACTGGAGATGCCGAAAGTGGTGTTACTGCTCGTGAGAGGACAGGGGTAGGTAGCAGAGTCCACACATCTGAAAAGGGATAAGGAGCTGCTGTCAGAAGTGGAGGATATCCAGGAGAGGGAGTGCCTTCAGAGTGTAAATACTGACTTGGAGAAGGTACAACTTGTAGAGGAGGATATCTGGGAGCTGAAAGAGGTAGAGAGTACCCTAGAGATGCCGAAGGTGAGGGGTAAAATTCTCTCCAAAAATGGACAGCAAACTCTTGAGGAATATCGTGTTCAGGGTATCTTCGTGTCTCGTGGAACACAACCTGTACTGTGCTGAGGAAGTAATGTAACTGAGGTGCCTCACGCAGAAGGTAGAGGATGTGGTCCAAATTACTAGGAGGGCACGTGACACAGAAGACCCAAGATGCAAAAGCTCCAAAATGGGCTAGTTGTGCAATTTGAACACAATATTGTGTGGTACCTGATTCCTGAGGTGTCCTTGAAATGCCGGGTGAATTACCAGGGGTTTCCGTGCTTTAATGTGGATTCTTTCATTTGCTATAATTTGTTAAAGAGAATCCTTAAAAGCAGAGTGGAAAGACTCCACGTGGCAATAATTTAATCTACCAAATTGTTGCGTAGAAGAGGGCTACAAATTGTTTTCCGGAGATCCATGTTGCAGTGTTTTGCGAGGAGGGATCGAGACTTGTCTAGTCCGGGCTGTCAACAGGCGGTCTTCATTGCGCGAGGAGTTGCAACTGATGCTGATTTGGCAGGACCAAAAAAATTGTGAACAAGGGACTGGAGGCTGTCAATGGCAAGGCTCTAGCATTTCCCAAGGTTGGACTGCGCAGGAAAGGCAAGAGCGAAAAGCCTGGCTGGTCAAGGACTGCGCAAGAGGGGGGGCTGGCAAGGCCAAACGATGTATGTAGGGCTGGTCATGTAGAATGGCGCAGGGTTGTGGGCAGGACAGTGCAGGAGGCTGGCTGTATGGCAGAAAACATGCGCAGGGCTGTACGGCAAGGGTAAGGCTGGCTGCAGGGCTTGCGCAGGGTTGTACGACAGGCTGCTGATGGTACGGCGCAGGGCTATACGGCAAGTCCATACATGCAGGGCTGGTGCTGCGCAGGCTACCAAAAATCCGTACAGTGCAGGCTAGAAATCTGTACGGTGCAGGCTGGCGATTTGTAAGGTGCAGGCTGGAAGGCAGTATGGCGAGGGCTTGCGCAGCGCTGTACGGCCAGGGCTACGCAGAACTGTACAGTGAGGGCAAGGGCTGGCACAGGCTACAGGCTGGTCCGTACGGCGCAGGCTGGTGCTGTGCAGGTTGCCAGGAAATCCGTACGTAGCAGTTTTTCGGTGGGGAAAGAATGTGACTTTTCGTTGGGGCTGCCTAAAGGGTTAGTCGCCCCAAAAATTAAATGGGGGGTTTAGTTAACCCTAGGTAGCTAGGGTAATCCTAAGGGTAGGGGATGGGTTTTTTTTTTTTCCCTTTTTACCCCTCTAGGTACCCTTTTGTAGGCACTTTGGGCCTAAAAGGTGTGCCTATTCGAAGGGGTGTGACCCTTGGAATAGGTGCACCTTTTCATGAAGGGGTATGTCCCTATTGTTAAAAGGGGTGTCCCTGTATGAATAGGTATGTCATTTTGTCCACGATGGGGTGTGTCCCGTGAGTGAGGAGTCGAGACTCATCACCAAAAGGTGTGTCCCATGGTGAAAAAGGTGCGTCCCTTGGTTTTGGGACAGCCCAAGCACCTGAAAAGACACGATTTTTATCGTGTCCATTCACATCAACTTGTGATGTGAGGGAGATGGAGAGGCCATAGATGACTTTAGGCAGGGTAGGCGTTTAAAATTTTTACGCTCATCCTCTCCATCTCTTCCATGCACAATGTGCACACATAACCTTCTAGCGGAAAAGATGTATCAGATCGGTGCTAGAAGGTGAGGGGCATTTCCTATAGGCAGGAGCGAATTTTGCTCTGATACCACTGTAAGAAATCCTAGATTTACTATATTTAGAAAATGTGCTAAGGAACAGAAAGGAGACTGATATAGCAGAGAACAAGGAATAATTGTATTGCTTGAATGTCTGTAGGGTGGATGTAGTTGTCATCCATACAATTGGGCCTCTCTTATATAGAGAGTGAAGAGTCACACATGAAAAGGTGTGTACTCCAAAGGGTATGTGCATGAAGAGGTGTGTACCCCTTGTGAAGGGTGTGACCCTTAATGAGAGGGTACATTACAATAGAAATGTCTCTTCAATAGGATGTCTCTTGTGAAGGGTTGTGCCTCATTAGGAAGTGTCCCATTGAAAAGGCAAGTGTCCCATCGAAAGGGCATACCCTTCCACAAGTGTCCATTCATCAAACCATCCATAAGTCTAGAAATAGAGAAAGGAATACGTCACAGATCGTGACAAGGAGGAGGAGGGAGGAGGAGAGGGAGGGGATGGGTTGCAAGGTTGGAGGAGAGGGGAGGAGGAGTTGCAAGGTTAGGACATGCTTTTGGACGTGGAGTGCAAGGAAGCATGGATACTTGAGACAATTGCTTGGAATACCAAAGTAGAACTCAACACAATGCCCCAAAGAGTGTGTTCTTCATTCCATTATGGGGTATTTATACAAGGTGGAGAGCTTCTCTCTTTGCATGTAGGAATTGTAACACATTCTCTCTCTACATGTAGAACTTGCATATATAAGTTGCATGTAGAACTTGCATGTAGGAGTTGCATGTAGAACTCGCATGTAGGAGTTGCATGTAGGAGTTGCATGTAGAACTCCTATGTAGAACTCGCATGTAGAAGTTGTATGTAGGAGTTGCATGTAGGAGTTGCATGTAGGAATCATATGTAGAACTTGCATGTAGAACTCGCATGTAGAAGTTGCATGTAGAACTCGCATGTAGAAATTGCATGTAGAACTCACATTCAGGAGTTGCATGTAGAACTCATATGTAGAACTTGCATGTAGAACATGCAAGTTGGATATCTAAGAGGGATTATTTCTAGCCTTATGCAAGTACAAGCAGAGCTTTTCTGCTACTCTACACACACATTCGGTTCTACCTAAGTCCATGTTGGCATAGAGACAACAATGAAGAACAAAATGCAATCACCCTCTTTCATACCACTGCCCCCTTGCAGATATTCCATTACTGCCTCCACTAGATCCTACCCAACCCACCTAGCAAGCTGCCCAACCTCCCCTCTCTCGAACAACACTGCCCGAGTACTCATCCAATGCCTCCAACACCACCACCACACAACACAGACCCTCCCAATCCATCACCTCCAACACTCTGATCGACCTCCTTGACGAAGCCTTCAACACGCTACTCAAAGCAGCACATTTTGTACAAAGCATCGATGCTGCGACTCCTGCAAGCCCCATGGAGACAAAGCCAATGCCGCTTGCCGATGAAGAAGCTCTGCCATCTCTGGCAAGGTCTCCTCCTAAAGATGTTCATTGGCATCCAGACTTTCAATCCTTCTAAGAGTTACTGGATAGTATGCTAATGCACAATTGGAAGCACCAACTCAAGGGATCCAACCTCCACCTTTATGAAATTCTTGAGGTGCACCCTCTCACATAGTTCATAGTGCAGTCATTTGATGACTGGCATTGCACACATCCCAAGCGCACAAGAGGAGGATACAGCCTCACCCCTAATGCCCCCGTCCCCGTGATAGATGCAAATGTTGATCTACAATCAAATTGGCAGCTCCCATATTTAAAGCTAGAGAAATTTTGGCACTACTACCACAATGCACCCATTGATTGTCGAGTCCACCCACTCTACAGGCCCATGGAATGACGTTGGACTTGGGCCACCTTTCAAGCTCTCCAGCAACAGGACCCCAATGTGTTGTACAATTTTCCTAAGTACAACTTTCCAAAAGACATGATGCAAGAGGGTTTTTGCTTCCACCTCCAATCATTCAATGACACCTATGGCTCTGTCCCAGATCCAACTACCATCCATTTCAATTGCCTCATCCTCTTACTCCTCCACGATCTTCCCACCCATAGCCGCCCCATCGATGACCGCATTCACAATCTGACCAACCAAATTGTCTTCAACCCCGATGTTGATTCACCTCAGTTCCAGGACCTCCGCCTCTACCTTCGTGTCCGCAACCTCCACGGGCATCACCTCCACACTTATGAGGATATGCATGCCACCCATTTTTGGAAGTACCACTTGTACCTTGCTCGCCTCACGTCCAGGCAACTGGACCACTACACCATCCTACAGTCAGTCCTCTCCACCAACCTCCTCCAGTGTGGTTGACGATCAGCAACAGGAAAGGGGGCATGTTAACATCCATATAGTATAGCCGCCAAATGCAGGGTAGTCAATGAGTAAAAGGTGACCAAGCTAAATGATCTACATCAACAAGACAAGCTCAAGGGAGTTTGATACCCAAATACACCAAGGTCAATGATTACGAGCAATGTGCACATGGAAGGAGTATAGCTCAAACTCAGGGAGCTTGATTCCCAAATACCCAAAGTCCGCTCCAAAGTCCAAGGATTCAAACATTCCAGGCAACGTACATAGGCTATATGTTCCAGCTGCCCCCACCCGAAACAAGGAGGTGCATACCAAGAACAAGGAGATGCACACTTCTAGGCCACGAAGAGTGCATGCGCTTTGCACTTTTCAGCTCCACATCCACATGGAATAGTGACACTAATGAAAATAGCCACGGAAGGAATACAACTCAAACTCAGGGAGTTGGTTCCCCAAATATCCCAAAGAAAAGGATTCCTAGCAACATTCATGGTTGTTGTGGGGTGTTTTGCGGAAGCCTAGCCGTCACTCTAGGCTTTGAGCCTAGTCTATGAGGTTCGAACCCCAAATAGGTGAAGGTGTGAGGGCGCTCAAGGAGTTTGAGCCCCAAATCACCCAAGCCTAGGAGTGGTGAGGCTAACACAACCACTATTTGGGAACCAATTAGGATCACCTCCTAGTGCCAGGCTTGTCCCAAGCACTTTAATATGGTTAACACAAGCGCTATTTCCACTAGTAGGGAGAGTAGGTAAGAATAGCAATATGCCTTGGTGCCCTACAAGCCCAAGAGCCCATGGTTGTAAAGTCAAGGAGAGTGCTAAAAAGAAAAAGGGTTGGCCCTCCCTTCAAAAGTTGACTTGTATAAAAGGCCAAATGGTTGACTTTGGTCTTCATTGTTGTTTGCACAAGTTTGAATACAAGCTCCCTCTTCTCTTCCAAGAGAGTTTTTTGGGTGTTCTCTTGTTTCCATTGTAGTGCCTTTGTGGTTGTCACTCTATCTCCCTTCACTCTGTTCTCCTTCTTCCCTTCCTCCTGCTCCCTTCTCCCTAGGCTTCTCTCGCTCCCCTCCCCTCTTCCCCTTCCCTCTTCCTCGCATGAAACTACATTGCAACAATCCAGAGGCCGCTTGGGTGACACTTGCGGATGACACATGCTATGCATTGCTTCCACAAGGAGTAGCCAACTTGAGTCTAGACTCCGTCGGCATATCTTCAACTACCCCATGACATGTGAGTCACCGTGGTTCTGCATGTCCACCCTCAATGCTCCTCAGGCCCATCAATTGTATGAAGTTCTTGGCATTGGAGCAACATTTTCAGTAGATCCCCAGTTGCAAAGATTGTAACTTCTACATAAGTTGAATGACATATATCAATTTTGGTAATGGATTTTGGAGAAAATGCGCATAATTAGAATATGTTCCTATGCTATATTTTGCATTTACAAATTACTATCTTTTTCTACATAAATTTTTTCACAATAGTTTTGAGTGTTGCATTTTAAATGTTACAATATTCTAAAATGTTGAGCGATTAATCTAGTTTTTACAAATCGATATTCTTCAGACAGTCAATCATCTTGCAATCATGTTGGTCATCATTCTCTCCATCCTTGCTACCCTAGTACTAATGATCTTGCTATGTGGCCTCTTCACTATACTGTTGCACAATTGTCACCAATGCAATTGTTTGTGTGGACCACCGAGCTGATGCTGCTTTAAGCGACTATGAGATGTTAATGTTTTTGGCTTGATTTATGGTACGTGGCCACCTATGTGAAAGTAATTTTTGTAGAATGGGCACTACTTATATTTTTTTTGCCACATACAGTTTGCCTAACAATTTTGTAAAATGAGTACTCCCTATACTTTGTTCAAATCGAACGTGGTGAACAATGTATATATAGTGCCCAAATTCTAGGTGGATAGGCATGTATACTTTAAACTTAAATAGTATAATGGCATCCCGCTATTTTCATGTCTAGTTCATGTTCGTTAATGAAAATTGGCATGGTTATTGATCCTACACTTAAAAGTTACAGTTTGATTTTGTTTTGCAAATTGTAAATGGAAGCTGCAAGTTTGCCTTCACAAATTGGCCTCTAATGAAATTATAAATCTAGCCCACATACTTTGATGAGGTTTAAGCTCCCTGAGTAAAGTATGTTGGGAAAGATTTATAGCTTCATCAACGGCTAGCATACATCGCTCCACCATTTGCTATTTGCAACGTCATGATGCGCATATCAAAGAAATTGGAATGAATTGCATATTACATACAAGAATTGAAAACGATGATGTAGAAGAGTTTCATTTCAAATGATTTGCATTTTAGAAAAATTTCAACATTTCATTTGATGACAAAAAAGAAGTGTGAATTGCGATGTCTCATTTGCATTTTCCCTCCAATTGCAACATTAATAAGACATGTGACGTACAGTATGACAACACCTATTCTTCTGAGTTGCTAGAATTTGGTTCAGGATATGTAAGTATAAGGGCATCATGCAAAGGACCTCAAAGCATCATCCAAAAATCCTCCCCTATTGCCCCAAAGATTTCCTCTCCATGTAATGATTACAAGGGCTACGTCTACTCTCTTGGTCACGGAATTCATTGAACACATGGACCTTGCTGCCTGTCACCTCCACGTGATGATACTACCTCGCAACTTATTTTGCTCATGGAGCATACATAATGTGCTGCCTAAAGTCCTATTGCCCAACATAGAAGAGACTTCCCCTCACAAAACAAATAAGCGCACGATGTATGCTCAGATACCACACCAGACCCCTCGATCACAAAGCTTGAGGCTTCACTCCACCTCCAGAACCCATCACTCATGTCCTCAGAGCCCCCTCAAGCATGATCCTCTAGGCTTCTATCTTCGAGATGCTCTTCAAAAGCTCCCAGCTTACACAATCCTCCTTTCCTTGCTTCCTAGCTCCCGTCTTCTTCATTGTGTGTTTAGGATCTCCTTTGAGGACTCTCTAAGGTGCCAACTCACGTACGTGCCAAACTCTGCTCCAAAAGCTCCCCTCCATCCTCACGTAGCCACATTTGCATGCTTGCCTTTCTTGATTCCAGCCACATCATCTTGATTAGCCACCTCATGCTTGTCTTTTTACCACTCTCCAAGCTTTCCCACAAAACTTGGACCAAGGATTTTAATGGACCACTAATGCTTGCCACAAGCATTTAGCATCTAATTACTCACCGACTTGTGCACAAAACTTAGACTTTGTGCACACTAATGCTTGAGACAAGCACTTAGCATCTAATTACTCACCGACTAACCACATATGATGAATACGATCCTGACAAAGTGGATTTACAAGACACTCTTGACATAAAATGCTCATACTTTTATGCACATATGGATCGCGACAACCATGAAAACATTTGTCATCCCACACAATCACATAGTCACATAGTCGCACACTGGATACCATGCTTTGGGATGTCTAGTGCACCCACACTACTGTCATCATTTCCCAAGAGTCCCTACAAAAGCATTTATAATCTCAAAAAAATATTTACATGAGTATAGAGTCTTTTTATGAGACTGTCCATCACTCAAATCCACCACCCACTAGCTATGTGCCTACCCATCAGCATACAACAAGTGGAAAACTTATTTACAATTTTAGCCACACACTTTCTTCTGTTGTGACATTCATGTCTAGCAGTGAGTTGAAAAGAGAGTATATATCCAGATTCTCTTCTTCTCCACTGCACTGACTTGCACCACTTCTACCACAACTCATTATCTTCACAATCTTCATCTTTCAGTGCTATCATCAACTGTGCAAAGTACTTCTTCAAACGGATAACATTGACTCTCTTATTATGTCTTTTGCCATCTAAATCAATCAGCTGATAAGTGCCATTTTCAAATTTCTTCTCCACTCTGTATGGACCTTCCCACTTGGTTTGAAAAGTAGTATGAAATGTACTATCCAATTTGCTATTGTACCTGAGGCAAGTCTCCATCTTTGATTCACTTTTCTTTAATTTTTGCATTCTCCAAGTCTTGCCTCTGCATTTGCACTCTAGCATAATGCTCAAAAGCAAATTCATATCTAACAGCATCACCTGTAGTGCCAATAATCTCTTCTTGGAATTGTTTGCAGGCTCATATCCTTCTTCAACCAACAATTTTAAGGCTGGTATTTCCACATCCAGTGGCAATATTGCTTCTTTCCCATACACCAAATGAGATGGAGAAAATTGAGAGATGTTCTTCACTACTACCCTATACGCCCACAAAACTTGATTCATCTCCAAATCCCAGTTTTTTGTGTGACTTCTCATCATCTTAGTCATCATTAATTTCAAAACTCCATTAAAATTCTCATTTCAATCTATTACACTGAGGGTAATATGGGGTGATGTACTGTAAGAGCCATATCCCACTTGTGGATCTAATCACCTCAATGCCCAAGAAGTAATGAAGCTCTCCCAAATCCTTCATCTCAAACTTCTGCTTCAATAGCATTTTCACATGAAGGATATCTTCATCACCATCACCTGTGATGATCAAATCATCAACATAAATGACAAGCATCATAATGCCTTTCTTTGTTTTTCTCACATAAAGTGAGAAATTTGCCTTAGAAATCTGAAAGCCAATAGTGACAAGATACTGTCCTATCTTGTCAGACCATGCTCTCGGTGCCTGCTTCAAGCCATACAAGGCTTTCTTCAACCTGCATACAAACTCAGGATGAACAACATGAACATTATTTGGTGGCTGCTCCATATAGACCTCTTCTTGCAAATCACCATGAGCATTCTTTACATCCATCTGATGTAAAGACCATCCCTTTGATATAGCCATAGCAATGACTGCTCTTACGATTGCCATCCTTGCAAGTGGACTGAATGTTTCTTCATAATCAATGCCATATGTTTGTACATACCCCTTGACAACTAATCTTGCCTTGTATCTGTTCACAGAACCATCTGCATTGTGCTTCACCTTATAAACCCACTTGCAGCCAATTGCATTCTTGTCTTTAGGCAAAGGCACCCATTCCCATGTAGCATTTGCTTCCAAGGCATCCATTTCTTCATCCATGGCTTTCTCCCATTTTTCTTTTCCCATGGCTTGCTTAAAAGAAGTGGGTTTTGGTTCATGTATCACTTTGACCATATAGGCATAGTGAATGGCTATAAATCCATCATATTTCAACCTATCCATAGGATACCTAGCTCTGGTAACTTGCGCAAAATAGGCTCACTATTAGGTGAGGTAGTATGGATTGGACATGCTGTCCAAATATGGGATGATAGGCTATAAGCTTATTTCAGTTCCTTTGGAGCAGAATGTGAAGTTGAGCACAGATGCAGGTGAGCTCCTGGAAGACCCTACTATGTACAGATGCATAGTAGGAAGTTTGATTTATATGACTATTACCAGGCCAGATTTGAGCTATGTTGTTGGGTTGGTAAGTCAGTTTATGCAGGCTCCAAGGAAACCACATTTGGATGTGGCTAGATGCATACTAAGGTATGTGAAGTCCACATTGCAGTATGGACTATTTTATGAGAATGGGGTTCAGATACATTTGCATGGATACACTGATGCTAATTGGGCTGGTAGTATTTCTGATAGACGATCTACCAGTGGATATGTGTTCTCTTTTGGGAGTGCTGCAGTCACTTGGACCAGCAAGAAACAACCTACAGTTGCCTTGTCGAGCACAGAGGCTAAGTACAGAGAAGCTGCATAAGTTCAAAGACTTGCTTGGTGTGCAAAAATTGGGATTGACCTTGAGGGGGAGTGTTGAGATATTGAGCTCCACTTATGATATGCCAGGGTGACCATTGTGCATTTATGTCACCCACTTGTTAGCTACAGATGCGGTTGGTACATCACCCATGAATAATAGTTGGATGATAGCTATCTTTATGTACTCTAGATAGTGGCTTAGTTAGTATGCCACCTTAGTTAGCTGAGTTTGGTTTGAGACCCACATATAGGGTTCACCTATTCTTTTGTACTAAGGGAGTTCTTTTGGCTTTCAAAACTAAAAAGGAAAATTGTTTTCAACCTCCACCTTTGTGTGTATTCCCCCATTGTGTATGTGAGAGAGCTACAAGTGAGACTCCTTACTTCTCTCCCACTCTCTTCAGAAGCTCTACTTGTATATATCTCCTCTCTGCTTCTATCTTAATGGTGTTAGCAAATACACAGGTCTCATATAATAAGACTCCCCCCCTTTCTGCAATAAGATGGCTCCCACATCATCTGGTCCAAAATAAGGGTTTACATAAAAGGTCTAAGAGAAATCTAGAGCTTTCACACATGCAATCTCTCACAACACTTCCTTCACTCTATTGAACACTGATTAACAATCCTCACTCTGTTGCGGAGGCTCTTCTTTCATAGCTTGTTGCAAATGGTACAACAACTGTGAGACCAAATGTATGAACCTTGTCACATGCTTCACTTTCTGCACAAAAGTCTACAACTGTTAAGATGTAGAGGGAGTTGGTAGTAAGATAAGTTCTTTCACCTTCTTTGGATCAAGTTCAATGCCATTTTGAGACACTATATGTCTCAATAACTTCACTCTAGAGCATCCCAAATGACACTTCCTAAGTTTCCGAGGAGAGAAGATTAGCATGGCCCCTGCGCAAGGATGACACGCACAAATCGAGAATGGTCCAAATTTTTTTAGACCTAGAAAAAAAGATGGGGACAAATACAGGGGGAAGAGCTTTAAATCTAGCCTCCTCTCTTGATGTGACCTCTCATGTGCATGGATTTGACAATGATAGCCTCGACAAGGACATCCTGAAATGAAACAAAACTCACTTCCCATTGTTGAAAGACCTTTTTGCTTTGCCACCTTCTGATAATGGACATGGAAGACCTCTCGCTACAAATTCTATTAGTACAGTCTCTAGCAGTAGAGACCCCAGTAGACTCCAAGGCCCTCCTACACAGGGGTGGTGCATGAATTTAGAGGAGGGCTCTTCAACCCCCCTTTTATGTGTAGTATTGCTAGCCTTACTAGCAAAGGTAGCCATGAAGGACCCGAAGGAGCTTAGAAGCCTCTCAAGCCACGCTTTGCTGACAATATACTAGGATGGGATGCAGTAGCTTCAGACCATGGAGAACCCAAATGAGGAGAACTAGACCGAAGGTCAAGCACTCCTGATACTAACAGCTGGCCTCAGGCGCTCTTTCAGAGCCAGAAAGAAGCGAGTCTTCCATCACCCAGCCAGAACTCCACTCCCCGCCTCCCGGTTGATGCAAACGCAGTAGGAAAGTCAGAGGGAAGATGCCCCATTACTCAACCAACGGATGGCCCAGGACTCGGTCGCCCCTAAACCCACAAGTATAGAGGGAGGAACCATCCAAAAATACAGTAGAAGAGAAGCTGAAGGCCATCCTTCAGCAGACCCATGACAACCTCAACATTAGGATCAATAGTCTGAAGCTAAGGAGAGCTCACCTTTTAAAAGTAAGGTGGCAGCTTTCTTACACGAAGATAGGCTTGAACAATCAAATGATTGGTTATAATATCATGCGCTAATTGGATACTTTCCTGGCCCTAGGCCCCATGCTCCTTTCCTAGAAGGTTGGCTTAGGGATAATTGGATTAGAAAAGGCCTTGTAGTTACCAGTGTTAGATTTTTAAGAAAAGGATTCTTTTTCTTTCTTTTTGAAACTGAAGATATGTCTTGGAAGGCCCTTCACCATGCTTTATGGACTATTAGGCATCAACCTCTCTATCTTGAGTTTTGGTCTCAAGATTTTAACCCTGACAAACCATGATCCACTTTTATTCGTGTATGGGTAGAACTTCCTGATTTGCTTTTCTCCCTAGTTAACCAAGCTCTTAATCTATGTAGAAGCTTAGGCCAAGTTATAGATGCTGAAAAGGAGAAGTTTATCAACCCCAGAGGTCGCGCCCTCAGGTATGTGTTAGACTAGATGTTGTTGAGGAACTTCCTAAAACCTTGGTTATAGTTAATAGTAACAAACCATGCCTTATACATCTTAGATTTTATGTTTCAAAAGTTTTTTGGGGTAATATTTTGAAAGATCTACGAGCCGGACCCCCTTTAAACAGATCATCGGTTAGTAAATGCGTGACGTGTTTGATCGACCTTCACATACGCCTAGTAAATGCGCAGTTAGTGGATTTCTTGCTGATAGCGAGATTCTCTGACTGCACTTTTCGCTGTCCTTGTGCAACAGGCGTTAAATTGAACTTTTCACATGGTTACGGCTTCGTCTCGAAAGCAGTGGAGATTGCCGGATTGAAATACGAGGCTGGTTGATTGTAGAACTTGATAAAGGCGGACTGAATTTGAGTTTTCAATGGATGGGACCAAGATGCGAGTAGATTCTCGTGTTGGGGCATGATCACGCTAACAGCTTAAGTAGAATTTTGAGGAATGCCTGTGAAATTGCCATACATATATTTTATTCTTGAGATGGGTGGGCTGAACCCATCAGTTATTTAGAGGCTGGACTTTATGGTGGAGCCATAGTTAGAAGTTCTATCATAGGCGAAGCTGTAGAGCATCACGCCTCCATAGTTGCTCGCCTGTTTGATCGTTGGTAGAACTTGAGATATCAAAACGTCCGTAGGCATAAAGCCTGATGATGCTGCGTCCGTAGACGCTGGAAGACCCATCAGAATCGTGGCAGCAGGGACTCCTGCGGTCCATTGATTCCAAGCAGCAAGCAGAGAAGCGACGCCGTTTGAACTAGAATACTCGCAAGGTGGGTTGTTGTAGAATTGAACCGACACGTAGTCGAAGGTTCCTGTTCCTAAAGCAGTGCCGGAACCGGGACCGAGGTTGGCGTCGGGGTATGGACATTGGGGAGCTGCAGTAAGGTAGTATTTCTTGGAGCTGCCGGAGCTTAATTGCCGCAGGGTCGTAACAAGAGTGGCATAATAAGCGGAGCCACCAGTCTCGATGTCGAAGTCAATA
Source organism: Dipteris shenzhenensis (assembly GCF_047967505.1). Taxonomy (NCBI): domain Eukaryota; kingdom Viridiplantae; phylum Streptophyta; class Polypodiopsida; order Gleicheniales; family Dipteridaceae; genus Dipteris; species Dipteris shenzhenensis. The sequence goes on along the minus strand of NC_141625.1, from coordinate 35,139,315 downwards.
CCATCCAGAACAGCCGATCCCAAAGGTCTGGAACTAGATTGCCCACCAAGATAGTTGTTCCAAAGATAAGAAGCTACAGATTGTGCATCCTGGTCGGAATTCAGACCATAGCTTCCAGCTCCACCGCCAATAGATAACAGCACTAATACGTTCTGGGACTGGCAAGTCTGGATGTCGGAGCTAATGGAAGTGCACCCGTTCTGAGAGGGGTCGCAGTGCCCGGCCAGGTTGAGAACCGGCTGCTGGTTATCTCCGAACTGAGAGAGGAAGGAGACGATGACTATGTTGTAAAGGCCAGTTTGACAGGCTGAGGCCAAGCTTCCTTCGTTACCATCTTGGCCCCAGTAAGTCACTAGCATTCCTTGCTGGTGAGAAAGAGGGAGGGAGGCAAACAGGAGGATGGCTACGGCGGCGAGGGACAGGTTATCAAGGCTCCTCATGACGTCCAAAAAAGCTTAGAGAAACAACGGCAAGGTACATGGGAGCTAACACAAAGAATGAGAGACAGACAGATGTGCGGAAAGCCATGGATGAGCATTCGTATTTATATCCCTTCAAGGCACGAAATGATGAAAGAGTAAGTCGGAAAAGGAGTCAAGCTTCTATTAGTTCCAACTTTCAATTCGTCAAAGAGTCGTTTTTAAAGACGGTGTGGAAAAAGACTGCTAGAAAAAAACCTTTTTTGGAACCAATAAAAAAACCTTCTACTCTTACATTCAACCTGGATTTAAATCCTGGCCACTTCTCAAAGACTTCCATATTTTTGAGGAGGTAATTTCAAGCTTAGTTTATAATTTGCCCTTAAATTAAAGACTTTACATTTTACATCCCATATATAATAGTTTCATTATAAAGCAAATAATCATTGTATTAGCATTTAAGCTTTAATAATACATTTTAAAATATGCAAAGATATTCATTGTTTCTCCAATTCACTGTCTTCATGGAGCAGCCCCTTGTCTACAAAAATCTCCCCAATTCCTTCTTTCTGTGTGGGCTTTCAAGTCGCATAGTCAAAGGCCGCCCACTAAAGACCCCTAACTATGTTGAATTGCTCTTACAAGATATATGCTAAAGCAATGGCTTTGAGACTCAGGCACAAAATGGACAAGTGGATCCTGGAAGAATAACAAGGCTTCATCAAGAACAGACACTTATTGGAGGCAATTATCAATCTCTGGGAAGGGTGCACACATGCTGAGGAAACCAAGTAGGAGACATGTCTTACTAAAATAGATTTTGATAAGGCCTATGATAGACTTAACTGGGACTTTCTTCTATAGCCCCTCAATAGCTTGGGTTTGGGGAACAACTTCATCTCCTATGTAGCCTTGCTACTTTCCAATGCCTCTACAAAGGTTTGTGTTAATGGGGAGATGTCTCAGAGTTTTATGTTAAAAAGATCCATCAGACAAGGGTGCCCTTTGCCCCTCTCTTATTTGCAATTGTTGCTGATGCCTTGGGGTGGCTTATTAAAGAACAAGTAGATGCAGGTGAAATCAATGGCATAGAACTCCCCTCAGAAAACCAGTTGGTCAATCAGCAATTTACAAATGACACCACCCTCACAATGAGAAACACAGATGTGGACATCCAAAGACCCAATGGAGTGCATGGACATTTTTTGCATAGCATCTGGATCACACCAAAACAGGGTATGCTATATTAATAAGGGACAACTTAAACTTGTTAGACCAGTTGGGATGCAAAAAGATACCTCATGGTTAGATATTTCGGCTGCAAGGTATTGTTGAGATATCGAGCTCCACTTGTGATATGCCAGGGTGACCATTGTGCATTTATGTCACCGACTTGTTAGCTGCAGATGCGGTTGATACAGTGCCCATGAATAATAGCTGGATGACAGCTATCTTTATGTACTCTAGTTAGTTGTTAAGTTAAACAAAAGGTGGCATTGTTCTGAAATGGGCACTCAGGTTTGAGTTGATATGGAATAGCGAAATCCCTGAGAAAATGTCTACCCTACTATGGCTAACTTTGCATAAGGCAATCTAGACCAATAGTAGAAGCCTCAACATTAGCAAGGGGGATGGTACATGCAAATGCTGTGTGATAAATCAAGAAGATATTTTTCACCTCTTCATTGCTTGCCCTAGAGCAAGAAAGGTATGGAAACATGAGCAAATCAGAATTGGGGAGCCTATAAACTGGAAGGCCATACTATTGGGGGATGCTCTCAAAACACCTTATGCCAAATAGTTACATATCAAAGCCCATGCATTACCGTTTATTTCGATTTCCAAGAATGCCTTACAATTCAATGTTGAACTCATGCATGCTGACCACCTTTTTAGTAATTGGTATGATTGATTTTTTCTCACTAACTGAACATTCTCTATTGTGCCCTAGGCAAAGTTTCTCTTGGATCGGGAATATGATTTTATTGTGTTTATATTCTCACACTTTCTTTGAATGAATATGTAATATTCTTTCAATAGAATGTGAAAGAATACAAAGAGTTTTAAAGTGTACGAATTGAAAGTTTTAAAAGTTATTAGAAGAGTTGTCTCATTCTTACACTTTCTTTTGAATGAATATTTAATATTCTTTCAATAGAATGTGAATTATTTTAAAAGAGCATGATTGAATGACAATTAATATATTGCATGCTTGAACGTGTTTTTCAAAGGATATGTGTTGTTTTTTATAAAATGTGCATTGCAATATGTTTCTATTGTATACTCAAATTAGTTTTTTTTGCATTTTGTTTTTGGCAACTTCAAAAGCATGGTGCGCGGCAAAATTTGGTTGTACGTGATGGAGATACGAAAAGTACATGCCTCGATCTCTTTCTTATAGTGTAAATATTGTGGACACAAATTCACAGGTGGTTCTACTCGCATCAAGCAACATTTTCTTGGAAAAGGAAGTGACGTTGGAGCTTGCACATGCACTCCGTCTTATGTTCTTCCATTATGCAAATCATATTTAGAGAACGTGAAGAAAGTGGTTAATGTGTATCCATACATGAAGGTGATGTAGATATGCTAGCAAGCCGGTCGTAGGTGAGTTTTGATGCGACTAATGTCTGTCAGGTAAAGAAGAGAAAAAAGGGAGAACAATCTTCTATGGAGGATGGATTTCTTCGACAAGTGCATGAAGAGCACTTAAGATGGACAGAAGCATTTGTTAAAAATGGTATACCATTCAATGTCATGAGAGATGACATGTTTCGTAATGCCTTGAAATCATGTGCTAGACCAGGATTTATTTTGCCAGATTATAATAAAATGCATACCGATCATCTTGATAGAGTCAAACAAATTGTGGCAGATTGCTTGAAAAAAAAGATATTGGACTTTATTCCTGTATATGGGTGCACTCTTGCGTTTGATGGATGGACTAGCAAGCAGGCCAGACCCTTGATAAATGTAACGTGCATTACTCCCAAGGGAACTATGTTTTTTAAGAGTATTGATATGTCTCTAAAGGAAAAAACTTCGGCATATATTGTAAAAATATACGAAAGAGCAATCCGCAAAGTTGGTGGCAGTGAGAATGTTACTGCATTAGTAACAAATAATGCATCAAATTACAAGACCACAGGTGAGATGGTCATGGCAAAGTATCCCACTCTGACATGGGTGCCATGTGGTGCTCATACTCTCAACTTATTGTTGAAGGATATTGGACAATTGCCATTTGTGCAACTAGTACTACAAGATGCTAAATCATAGTGAGTTTTATAAAGAGTTATCAATACTTGCATGCAGTATTCAGAGAGCACTCTGTGAAGCAACTCAAGCAATTTTGTCAAACTAGATTTGCCACTTCTTTTCTAGTTCTTGCTAGATTGTTGGAAGTGCATCAAGCTTTAGTCGAGACTATTACTGGTAAAAAATGGGCAAATTGGCTAGAAAAAAAGACGCAGTACGCAATACTAGTCTCTAAATGTGTACATCTTGTACAATCATCTATATTTTGGAAAAATGTTGAAAGAATAAAAGAAGGTGTAGAACCATTTGTAACAGTATTGAGGATGGTTGATGTTGATGTATTTGTTATGGGTAAAGTGTATTGGAAGATGTCAGAAGCAATACGACAAGTTAAAGAATTTGTGCACTTTGCTCCTAGGGAGAAGCAACAAGTGGTATATTTGGCCGATAAGAGATGGAAGCAAATGCACACCCCTTTGCACGGAGCTGCATTTGTAGTACATCCACAATATCAAATGCATGCTCAATCATAGAATCCTGAAGTCATAAGTAACTTTCGAGAGGTTTGTAAAAAGTTACTTCTTGGAGATCAAGGAAAACTAGCCTACTAGCAACGAGTGAGATATATGAATCGCGAAGGCTCTTTTGGAGACTCCGGGGGGTCACTATGTATAAACCCTCTATAAATCTGTAAAATTTTCCCAAAATTATTTTAAGTCCCTTACGTAAATTAATTTTTGTAAAATTTAGATATTAAAAATATCCTTTTATTGAACTCACGTGATAGGGTTACATATGATGACTGACCCCCCCGAGTTTGGAGATCCTTGGAATCTTGATGCTATTAAGACGACTATTGCACCTACTTGGTGGAAGGAATATGGTGGAGAGACATTGGAGTTACAGCATGTTGCAACTCGTCTGCTCTCTATTGCTGCATCATCAGGTGCATGTGAGCGAAATTGGAGTGCATACGATTTTATTCGTTCTAAGAGACACAATCGCTTAAAGCCATTAAGAGCTGCAGATTTGGTATTTTGCTTTGGAAATCTATGATTGTTGAAAGGATTTAATGTTGCGGCTAGGGCAGCAAGTGAAGCCGTTGTAATGAGAATTGCTGGACAATGATTGACTACAGAATTAGTTGTTGAGGGTGCATTCAGTGAAGAGGAAGATGACGAGCTTGAGCTACTCAGTGACAACAGCGAAGTCGAAGAGATAGATGATATTGTACCTGTGTTGAATTAAATATAAAGTGATAGAAGAATATGATAGGTGATAGAAGCGGTGGATGAAGCTCTAATTATATCATATATAATGTTGTATGTGAGGGGATAGATGGGAGAATATGTCAAGCGATGGGAGAGTGCATATGCTCGTATCCATCTCGTCTCCTTTTGTATTGAAATCTAGAACCTTGTGCTACAAGCGATGTTGTGTTGTAATTATTGAGATTGTGGATGATTTTGGTATACATAATAGTTAGAGACAACCTTGTGACGTGCAAATACTTTCAAGGCAACATCGAAGGGAACATCAAAAAGTTGGAAAGAATAATCGAATATGTGCAATCAAAGTTTATATTTTCAAGTCTTAAGGGTTGATCTAGCTATTATGTGCACTAATTCACGTCGATATATTTTAATATTTCTGCATTAACTTTATAAGTCCACCTAATCCATTGAAAACCACGTAAATCACTTATACCACTTAGTTCACTTAAATCACTTAGTCCACTTAAATCACTTAAATCACTTAGTCCACTTAAATCACTTATACCACTTAATTCATTTAAATCACTTAAATCCATATAAAATTACTTGAATCAATTATACCACTTAGATCACTTAGATCACTTTAATCACTTAAGTCACTTAAATCACCTAGTCCACTTAGATCACTTATACCACTTAAATCACTTAGTCCACTTAAATCGCTTGTACCACTTAATTCACTTAGATCACTTAAATCACTTAGTCCACTTAAATCACTTAAGTCACTTAAATCATCTAGTCTATTTAGATCACTTATACCACTTAAATCACTTAGTCCACTTAACTTACTTATATCACTTGAACCATCGTTGCAGAAGAAGAGTATCATAAAGTTATATATGAAGTTTACAATGTACATAATTATGCGGTAGGATCCACATCTACCGTTCCCCGAGTGCTTGGTCTTACACCCTGCGAATCTATATTAGTGAGGTCCTCAAGATAAAAAATATCGGTATCCTCAGCTGCATCCAAATCTCCAAAGGACTGTCTGTAGCGTGCAAGCTCAGACTCCAACGTCTCTACGCGTGCTTGTAGGTCCTCGATCTCTTTGGCTTGTGATGCAACACGATCTTGTAACTCCTCAGTAGTAACACCTTGTTGACAGAGAGGTATGGCAGATGTGGCAAAGTCAACAAGATCACTGTGTGCCTCGAGAGTTAGCACACGAGATCTTTGAGACACGGGCTTTCTATTCTCTGTCCTTGCTCGCTTGCGCTTGGTAGGACATCTCTTTCTTGTTCCTAACAAGTGATGCTTGTCATTCCAATCCACGTGTCGATGCAAGACATCGTAGACATACACCTATTGGATGAAATATATGGGTATTTGCTGGTTATTGGGGATGCTTCCTTCCACCTCTATGAATCATTAGAGAAGGATGTGGGCTAGGGTTTTCTGCCGCAAGTCTGACAACTTGGGCTGTGCATATTTATTCCTAGCACTTCCTGAACGAAGAAACAAGGTGTTTCTTATGAACTCTGATGGGCATAGTCTCTATACTTATCAAAGAGAGACCGGGTCGCCTTGCATGGTATCATCATCCACTGGACCAGTAGCAAAAATACCTGATCACTCTCTGCCCAGCATCTCTCTTTGTGCTTATAAGATAGCCTAAGCCTCGGCATGATTTAGCTGGTCTGCTAAATCAGCCTCTTGAGGCACAAAAGCACCTTGTGGGCCCTCTTGGACTGGAGGTTGCTCTGGTTGGGAAGGATCTTGTGGGAGAATCTTCTCTAAGTTCTCTCCCTCCGTGCTCATAATTAGCCTAAAAAATGACAACAAGATAAAATTAATTTGTAACCATAATTAATATTAAATATTTAAACAATACTAAACAATTAAATTATATTAAACCTATACAAATAATGTTTAAATATTTATTGTCGCATCATTTATCATATTTTAAAATTGGACCATCATTTTTATCGCAACATTCAGTTATACAAATTATATTTAAACATTAATTATTGCATCATTTATCATATTTGACAATTGGATTATCATTTTTATCGCATCATTTACTTATACAAACAATATTTAAAATTACTTATCGCATCATTTATCATGTCACTGTAAATATACAAACTATTCAAACAATGGAGTGGATCCAAACTTGGATGATATATAAAACTAAAAATGTTACAAGTTCCATGATCACTCACTCATGTTACATCCCATTGTCCAAGAAAGACTCAGTCATTGGCTGGTCTAAGTCCTTGGTTTGGACTGAGCTGTATACCACATCTTGGAGCAATGTCAAAAATCCCATAAAAATCTGCAGTACTTGGACATCTATTCGGTTGGGTTGACTTTCCATGAACCGCAAATCATCGTAAACGCCCGATTAGAGCTTCTGCGGGCCTTGTACTTGGCGATGGTGCACAAATGTCCAAGATTTTCAGGATGTGATGAGACATGGCATACACATCCTGTTCAACATCGAAAGGTGTGGGATTGGTGCAAAGGCACTCTAGAGCAACGTGATGAAAAGTAGAAATGGAGCTTTGCACAGTGTTGGGGCTATCACTGAGTAATGCGGGATAGTGCTTTCTAGTGCTACATGGGGTCATCATTCCCCAATCACAAATGCCCAAATACACCTCCGGATGACTCCAAGAAGTGTAGCATAATGTTTTGCGCGTGCAAATCATTATGTAGGACATTGTGTTGGTGCATGTAATGAATAGTGTGAACTAGTGCACTTAAAATATCAAATACATGCTGATGGACCCATGGAGCTCTAGCAGGCATTTTCGTATCATCTCTGTGAAACACCGGAGATGGTGGCTTTCCGTCATGTCTGAGGTAGGTTAGCCATCTTTCCAAATGATTTCTATTCCAAAATGGAAATAGTATCATTGGGTTATCGTCATGGACTAGACCTATTGCCCGGATGATGCTCGGATGTATGACATCGCCCAAGCATGTGGCTTCTTCCAATGCACTAGCCTTCAATGCATCAACGGACATAGAAACCCTCAGCACCTTACATGCATAAATCTTGTCCCTTTCAAAGGGAGCGACAAGAATATTGCACATGTTGACTATTCCTTTTGTGCCTGTGCCCACAGCTGCACTAGGCGTGAATCGAATGTCTCGTCGCTGAAGCAGTATGGGCCACATGGGTCTTGGCACTTCTACATGATCATGCAAGCCATGTGCGTGGTGCTTATACAGGCGAGAATGAAGGAGATGGGAATGTATCTGCTTATGCAAATAGATTGTGCATTTATGGTGCAAGCAAAAATACGAGAGATGAAAACTGGTCTGCGCGTGTGGTAGGAGGCACAAAAGATGTGGTGAAATGTGATCGTGCATGTGGTGGGAGATGTGAAAAAGGAGGAGGAACTTCTAGGTATGAAAGATCTTGGAAAAAAGGGATACGGGGTTCGAAATGTTGTAGTGGATGCACTGGTGCATACACGTGGCATGGCTGTAGTGGTGCTTGCAGCTGCATTGGGTGGAATGCGACATATGACTGGGGACGTGGGTGCATTGGTGCTTGTGGTTGTGGTGGATGTAATGCAGCATCTGACTGGGGGCATGGGTGCATTGATGCTTGTGGTTGCAACTGTGCTTAGGGGCATGGGTGCATTAATGGAAGGGAGGTCGAGGCAGCTCCTTTGCCTTTGTAACCTCGCCACGCATTCTTGATGTACATGAGCCTGGCATCTACAGTAGGACCCTCCCACTTTGTGTCACATGAATTTATGTCTCGATCTATTTGACCGAGGCATCGTCCGCCCTCCTTCGCTAAGTGGTACAAATACTAGTCTATAGACTCTACTATGAAAACATCTGGAAATCGATCATGCAAGGTCCTCCCTCCACGCTCTACCATTGTCCTCACCAAATTTTGTACACCACTTTCACCATTTTGGAAAGTTGTCTCAATGATGTCCTGATCGACATTCATTAAGAAGTGTACATTCTCATTTTTCAACACCTTCGTCTGAGACTTTGTGAGATTGACACTTCCTCTTCTCACCTGCATGAGCCATCTCATATGTAGTAAGTTGCAACACAAAATTCAAAAAATAATTCAGTGCTAGGTGCAATAAGAAAATCAATGCAAGCAGTCTAAGAAATGCAAGCACTCTAAGAAATTACTTAGGTATAACCTCTCAACTCAAGCTCAAGCCTCAAATCATGTAACATACTATAGAAAATCAAAACACAAAAAATGACCTAGGTATAACCTAATCTTGGACTTCACCATGTAACACTAGGACTCAACTGCAACACACAACTATCAAGGGATAGTTGAGTGCCATACTAAGTGTCTAAAAGCACATCGCATGATTTCTAACTTAGGTTGCAACACACAACTATCCAGGGATAGTTGAGTGCCAGACTAAGTGTCTAAGACAACGTCGCATGATATCTAACTTAGACTCCAACACACAACTATCAAGGGACAATTGAGTGCCAGACTAAGTACTTGAAAACATCTCTAAACTTAGACTGTAACACATAACTCTCAAGGGGGAGATGAGTGCCAGAATAAGCATCTATGAAAACGTCACTAAGCTTGGACTGTAGCACACAACTCTCTTAAGAGAGATGAGTGCCAGCCCAAGAGTTCCTACAAACAAACATTTTTATACAAACTGAGACTGCAACACACAACTCTCTTAAGAGAGATGAGTGCCAGTCTCAGGTAAAAGATAATTTTTTATATTATAATTAAAATTGCAACACACAACAAAAACAGGCTGCAACACACAACTCTCGCAAGAGAGATGAGTGCCAGCCTGTCTAGACACTTAAATACAATACAAAATAAATATTAAACAATTTTAAAATACTGCAACACACAACTCTCCTAAGAGAGATGAGTGCCAATATTAAACAAAACAAGAGAGAGAAACATTGATTACTAACGAAAGACTATAACAAAAGTAAGGTGCAGTAAGGTACCTATGACGAGAGCTGGTAGGTATGGAAGTAAGAAAGAGGTAGCAAGTAGGCAACCAAGAGGTGGTAGGCAGGCAAGCAGGTGGCTCAAGAATACAGCTGGATGTATTCGTACGAATACCAAAAATAACAATTGTTTCAAATTTATACTACATTTATTCGTACGAATAAAGGTTTATTCGTACGAATAAAGGTTTATTCGTACAAATAATCTATTTGTATGAATAAATTAGGAAAAATCATTGGATTCATTTTAATTCGCAAAAATCGCAATTTTTCGCGTTTTTTCCAATTGAAAAAAAAAATTGAGCAAATTAATGCAACTTAGTTATGCAAAACTATCAAAAAATATTATTTAAGGTGTGTTATTCGTAGCGCACATACCTGATGGGCAAGATAATCTTCACTTATGTCAATACAACCTATTTTGAGGCCTGTACAAAGTATCATGCCCATCGGATATGCTTTGGATGGTTAAACTTGCCACAAACCCCATTTTTCACCGTGTTATGCACAACCATCAAAAAACATGCTCTGAGGTGTGTCATTTGAGCATGCACATACCCTATGGGCATGAAACTTTCCACGTGTATAGATCTAACCTGTTTTGAGTTGTCTACAAAGTATCATGCCCATCAAATATGCTCTGGATGGCCAAAGTCACCATAAATCCCGTTTTTCACCAAGTGTTATGCACAACTGTAAAATAATAGAATCTAAGGTGTGTCATTCGAATGCGCTCATACCCAATGGTCACGATACTTTGCACACACATCAATAAAACTTGTGTTGAGGCATGTGCAAAATATCATGTCCATCGAATATGCTTTGAATGGTCAAACGTGCCAGAAACACCTTTTGCCACGAACTGTTATGCACAACTACCAAGAAATAGTACCCGAGGTGTATTATTCGAATGCACTCATACCCAAAGGGTACGATGCTTTGCACAAGTATAAATCAAACCTATTTTGAGGTGCATCCAAAATATCTTGCTCATCGGATATGCATTTGATGGTTAAACGCACCACAAACCCCGTTTTTCACCAAGTGTTATGCACAACTACCAAAGAATAGTATTTGAGGTGTGTTATTCAAATGCTCTCATAACCTGCTAGATATTCTCAATGCCCCACCCTCTTGGTACAAACTTCTACTTCAATAGCATTTTCACATGAAGGATATCTTCATCACTATTGCCTGTGATGATCAAATCATCAACATAAATGACAAGCAACATAATGCCTTTCTCTGTTTTTCTCACATAAAGTGGGACATTTGCCTTGGAAATCTGAAATCCAATTGTGACAAGGTACTGTCCTATCTTGTCAGACCCTGCTCTGGGTGCTTGCTTCAAGCCATACAAGGCTTTCTTCAACCTGCAAACAAACTCAGGATGAAAAGCATGACCATAACCTGGTGCCTGCTCCATATAAACCTCTTCTTGCAAATCACCATGCAAGAAAGCATTCTTTACATCCATCTGATGTAAAGACCATCCCTTTGATATAGCCATAGCAATGACTGCTCTTACGGTTGCCATCCTTGCAACGGGACTGAATGTTTCTTCATAATCAATGCCATATGTCTATGCATACCCCTTGACAACTAATCTTGCCTTCTATCTGTTCACAGAACCATCTGCATTGTGCTTCACCTTATAAACCCACTTGCAGCCAATTGCATTCTTGTCTTTAGTCAAAGGCACCAAGTCCCATGTAGCATTTGCTTCCAAGGCATCCATTTCTTCATCCATGGCTTTCTCCCATTTTTCTTTTCCCATGGCTTGCTCAAAAGAAGTCGGTTCTGGTTCATGTATTACTTTGAGCATATAGGCATAGTGAATGGCTATAAATCCATCATATTTCAACCTATCCATAGGATACCTAGCTCTGGTAGACCTGTGCAAAATAGGCTCACTACTAGGTGCTCTCAAAACATCCCTTGTCTTCCTTACTCCAGGTGTAACAACAGAAGGAATACCCAACTCATCATCAAGGCTCTGTTCTGAGCCATTGGATTCACCATCCACATAAGAGTGACCTGCATTCACATCAACCATGGGCTGATCTACTTTCTCTTTTCCTTTTTGTGATACTTGCATACCACTATCTGCATTGCTTTGAGGAGTTCCTCTTGATCTCAATCTGCCTATCCATGGCAAAGTATGTGAACCACTACTAGAGGACACTACAGGTCCACTAATATTTTGTGATTGCTGCTGTGAATTCTATGTAGCATTACCATTTTGTGCATCTACATCATCAATCACATTTACTGGTTTATACTAGCTGCTCATCTCATAAAAAACATCTCTACTCACTATAAACTTATGAGTAGAAGGGTTATAGCATCTATACCCTTTCTACTGTAGAGAATAACCAATAAAGATGCACTTCTCAGCTTTTGGATCCAACTTGGATCTCAACTCATCTGGCACATGAACATAGGCAATGCAACCAAAAACTTTCAAATGAGAAATATTTGGTTTCCTACTAGTATACCTCTTCTCTGGCGTCATGCCATGTATTGCTGCAGTGGGAGTCCTGTTCATTATGTAAACTACTGTAGCAACTGCTTCAGCCCAATAATAATCTAGCAGGTCTTTTTCATTTAGCATGGCATGAGATACCTCTCCAATATGCCTATTTTTCCTTTCTGCAAGTCCATTTTTCTGTGGGGTATGACTGCATGAATATTGCTGCTTTATGTCATGCTCTTGCAAGAAACTTGCAAACTCATTTGAGAGGTACTCTCCCCCTCTATCTGACCTTAGCCATTTTATCTGCAGGCCTGTTTCTTTTTCAACCATAGCTTTAAATCTTTGAAATGCCCAAAGGTTGACTCTGTACCAACATGAACTTATGTAGAAAGAGAATGTGATACAACTTTGTGTTTCAACTTTGTGATACAACTTTGAGATACAACTTTCTGTTACAACTTTGTGTTACAACTTTGTGATACAACTTTGTGTTACAACTTTGTGTTACAACTTTGTGATACAACTTTGTATTACAACTTTGTGTTACATGCAGAGAGAGAGCTTGTAGAGAGAGAAGCTCTCCAACTTGTATAAATACCCCATAATGGAATGAAGCCCACACTCTTTGGGGCATTGTGTTGAGTCTACTTTGGTATTCCAACCATTTGTCTCAAGTGTCCATGCTTCCTTGCACTCCACATCCAAAAGCATGTCCTAACCGTGCAACTCCTCCTCCCCTCTCTTTCAACCTTGCAACCCACCCTCTCCCTCTCCTCCTCCCTCGTCCTCCTCCTCCTCCTCCTCCTCCCTCCTCCTCCTCCTCCTCTCTCCTCCTCCTCCCTCCTCCTCCTCCTCCTTCCTCCTCCTCCCTCCTCTCTCTTCTTTCCCCCATGCTCTTACACCTTCTTCCTCTCCCACTCCTATGCACCCCTAAACCCTTTGTTCCTCAACCCTTAAAACTCCATGATCTATGAGGGAGACGAGTTCTCCACCATGTACTCTACCCTGAACCTTGGAACCTCCTTCTAAACCTGGAACCTCCTTTTAAACCTTGGAACCTCCTTCTAAACCCTGAAGCTCCTTCTAAACCTTGGAACCTCCTTTTGAACCTTGGATCCTCCTTCCAACCATGGACTCCTTCTAAACCCTGGAACTGCTTCTAAACCCTGGAACTCCTTCTAAACCCTGGAACCTCCTTCTAAACCCTTAAACTCCTCCTAAACCCTACAACACCCAATGAAGGCGAAAGCCTTCATTACCTCAACAAAGATGATTTATGCTCCTTTTACACATGCATGCACTTTGTTTTCTTACCACACTTAAGCCTATGTCTCTCACTGGAACACGACTCGAGGTCCTAAGCTACAAATATACTACAACCGACAATCCCAATATATCTATAAGTGACAAAAAGCCTCAGAACCCTACAAACATAGAATACCCAGCTCTTCCTATGAAAGCAGTAGGAAAGAGCCAACATTTGGCATCGCTGCTGGGGAGATTAGCGTCTCAAGTAGCGAGTAAGGATACGTAGGTATGTGTAAAAAACAAACTACTTCTAACTTTGATGAACATAACACTCAAGGGCAAGGAGAGTAAAAAAATTTTCCCATTTCTAGCCAACCATATCTACCCCAAGCATCAACCTTGGGTTACTACCTTAAGAAATTTTCTTTATTTCTTACATAGAAGCTGTTGGGATATCTCAAGGTGTATGCCTCAGGCACACCTTATGTTTCTATGTGTGAGTGCTAGAGGCACAGTTAGGTGCCCACAAGCACAGTTAGGTGGTGGAAAAGCCACATAGGATGATTGAGTGAATCTAGGAGCAGATTGAGGAGATGATTGTGGAGCTTTGAGGTCATCAGTGATGTCAGTGACCTTGTATGAGGTGCCTACTTAAGGACCTCTTTCTTCTTCATTCTATAAGCAAGTATTCTGATTTTGTGTCCACTCTACTCTTTCCTTTCAGTGTTCCAACATGGTATCAGAGCCATTTGATCCCCCTTGAACCCATTTTTGCCACATCATCATCTTCTTCCTCTTCTTCTTCTTCACCATCTCTCCCTCTTCTTCCAAAAATTTGCTTGAGCTTGTTCTCCTCCGATTCTCACCCATTTCCCATGCCCTTCCTGATGGAGATCCCTCTTGTTGGGGCAAATTTTGGGCTGCAAGCAATTGAAGAATAACACGCTCTGCTGGTTGCCATTGTACGAAAGTCGTCGAATCTTCTTCCTGCGTTTTCTCTGCACCTGCTCCGTCTTTGTCTAATTCCTTTCAGGGCAAGCTTCTCCATGCCTAGAGCTACCTTGTGCTGAAATCTGAGTAGCAATGGCTGCATATTGAAGGAGAAAACAGAGAAAAACCAGTCGACTTTGTTCAAGAAGGTGAAGGCGACCTGACGCATATTTTCGCCTCTTCTTCCCAGAGGATCTACTGTGGTATACCAGCTTTCTTTTGCCTCAGAAAGCCCCCTTTCTTTTGCTTTGAAGAGTGTGCTATGAGCCCTCCAAGTTCAGCTCTCTAGTTTTGACAGTTTTTACATGCTTTTGAAAATGATGCTACATAAAATGCTACTCTAGCATTTCTGGTCTTTTGAAGTTTTCAATAACTTCACTACAAGTGTTGCTTCAGTTTTGTTTTGACTTGATAGACCTGGTTGTGATTGGAAAGTGTTTATTTCATCCACTTCTATGAAGCATGTAAAAGGGAGCATCATTGTTTGAAATCTAGTCACTACTATTTGCTACATCAAGTGCTCATACTTTGGAAGTATTTCAGTTATTTTTGCCTTGTAAGAGAGATAGACACTGCTCAATATCTGGGTTAGACCCTCTCATGGCTACCTTATATAATCTTGAGAAGTTCAATGGAAAGGGCTTCCATACATGGCAAATGAAGGTGAAATTTGCATTGATGCGGGAGAACTTATGGGGACTTGTCAAACCTACTCCTACCGCTTCTTCTACGGCCTCAAATGCTGGACAATCTTCAACTCCGACACGACCGGCAAGGGATATAGCAAGAGAAGAAAAAGCATATGGTATAATTGCTTTAGCTTTGGGTGATGATTACATACATCATATCTCTGACTTGGAGTCTCCTTCGGAAGCTTGGCAGAAGCTAGACTTGATTTTTGGAGAAATCTCTCACATCTCTAAACTATCACTTAAAATCTCTTTCTTTGAATTAAAGATGGCAAGTGATACTACTTTAGCTGCTCATGTCAACTATATGCGGAGTCTTATGACTCAGTTAGCTTCTATCAACTCTCCTATCACCCCTGATGATGCTATGGCAGTGTTACTTAAGAGTATGCCTGAAAGTTTTGATCACATTGTTAGCACTTTGAAGAATCTTCCCAATCCTAACCTTGAAGGCATTATCTCAGCTCTCCAAGAAGAAGAAAGATATATGGAGCTAAGGAAAGGCAATGACACTGCTTATGTTATGAAATTCCAGAAGGGCAAGTATACTCCTTGCAATCACTGTGGAAAGACAAATCACCTTTCAAAGGACTGCTTCAAAGTTAATCCATGCAAGCACTGTGGCAAAAACAACCATAGTGAGAATTTTTGCAGAGCCAAAGCAAAGACAGAAAATGCAAATCTACTTACAGTGAATGAGCCTCCACAAGATGAGGCATCCTTTGAAGATTATGCATTTTAAATCATCTCTATGTATGCTCCAGATCTCTCTTTTTATGTTGAGTCAAGGTACTCAGCCTGGATAGTCCTCCAAAATAAATGAAAATAAACTATTGTGTTTTGTGTGTTTTGTAAACACCTCTGGTCACCTTATGATGTAGGCCATGTGTATGTTTTGTTCCATGGTACCTCCTGTAGACATTGTGTGCATGTACATGCAGGGGAGATAACCATTGGAAGGTGTTTTTGTATCCCTTTTGTTTACCTTACACCCAAGGGAACCCTTGCTAGCATGAGAACCTAGCCATAGAGTTATCCTTGACCACCATGAGATGGCATGAGAAACTATGAGACTAGATGTATCCTTGACATAGCCTGAGGCATTTCCTTGAGGGGGGGTTTGTTGGGATATCTCAAGGTGTATGCCTCAGGCACACCTTATGTTTCTATGTGTGAGTGCTAGAGGCACAGTTAGGTGCCCACAAGCACAGTTAGGTGGTGGAAAAGCCACATAGGATGATTGAGTGAATCTAGGAGCAGATTGAGGAGATGATTGTGGAGCTTTGAGGTCATCAGTGATGTCAGTGACCTTGTATGAGGTGCCTACTTAAGGACCTCATTCTTCTTCATTCTATAAGCAAGTATTCTGATTTTGTGTCCACTCTACTCTTTCCTTTCAGTGTTCCAACAGAAGCCACATGATATACAATCAGGCTAGGTAGTGGACACGAATGCGTAGAGCTTGCAATTTTGATCATTTTACCTTTTTGCAGAAAAGCAAATTGAGCTATCCATAAAGAGTTATGGCTTGGGAAGAGTTTAGGGTTGAACCCTAAACCTAAACTCAAATGCTATAAAAACCCACTCCACCCCCTCATTCTTCATCTTTCACTTTTTGCCTCCATTCTCTTCTTCATTCTGAGCCCTACGCAAGACACTCCTCCCTCTCCATCGACCACCACCTTACTCCCATCCTCACATTGTAAGTAACTTCGAGCCCATCTCGCAGCAATAAACCAGCCATCCACCCACCGTCCATTGTTCCTCAACAATCCCGTTACATCGAGAAGGACTTGGAGAGCGTTCAGATGACCACCTCTCCCTCCCTTTCAATTTCGGTCCGTCTATTTTTTATTTCTTCTCTCTCTTTTTTTTCCCCTCCCCCCTCCCCCTCCATCTCCACCTCCCCCTCCCCCTCCCCCCTCCATCTCCCCCTCCCCCCTCCCCCTCCATCTCCCCCTCCCCCTGCCCCCTCCCCCTCCCATTTCCACCACCCCCACCACCTCCCCCTTTCACTCTCTCTCTTTATTTCTCTCTCTATCCCTCCCCCTTTCTCTCTCTTTCCCTCCCCCTCTCTCTCTCTTTTTCTCTCTCTCTGTCTCGCTCTTTCTCAATCTCTCTCTCTCTCTAACACACACTCTCTCTCTTTCTCTCTCTCTCTTACTCTCTCTCTCTCATTCTCTCCCCCTCCCCCTCTCTCTCTCTCTCTCTCTCTCTTCCCCATACCCCCCTCTCTCTACCACCCTCCCCCTCTCTCTACCATCCCCCTCCCGCTTCTCTCTTTCCCCCCCTCTCTCTCTCTCTCCCCCTTACCCCCCTCTCTCTATTTTCCCCCCCCCTCTCTCTCTCTCTCTCTCCCCCTTACCCCCCCTCTCTCTCTCTTCCCCCCCTCTCTCTACCACCCCCTCTCTATAACCCTCCCCCCCACCCCGCGGCGGTGCATGCAGCGTCGCCCCGCCCCACCCCGCCCTCGCTCTCTGCCCCCCTCTCCGCACCCTACCCACCTCGTGGCAGCGCATGTAGCACCACCCCGCCCCGCCCCGCCCCCGCTCTTCACCCCCCTCTCTGCCCCCCGCCCAATTTGCGACGGTGCATGCAATGCCACCCTGCCCTGCCCCACCTCCACTCTCCGCCCCCCTCTCTGCCCCGTGGCGCTGCCCCACAGCGCCGCCCCGCCGCCCCCGCTCTCTGCCCCCCGCCCATCCTCTGCAGCGGCGCACGTAGTGCCGCCCCGCCCTGCCCCACCTCGCCCCCTCACTCTGCCCCCCTCTCTACCCCCCGCCTGCCCCGTGGTGCTGCCCCGTAGTGCCGCCCCGCCCCGCCCCACCCCCGCTCTCCGCCCCCCTCTCCGCACCCCGCCCGCCCCGCCCCGCCTGCACCCCGCTCTCCGCCCCCTCACCCCCCACCTCTCACCCGCCCTCACCCCCCCGCCCACCGCCCCACACCCTCCCCTCTCACCCTCGCCCCTGCCCACGTCCCGCCCCCCTCTCCCTTCCCCCCTGCTCAGAAACCCCCCCCCTTCCCCTGCGGCGCCGTCAGGGAAGCCCCCGTTCCAACAACAGACTCCACAACAAAATGTACCACCACGTCAACTTGAAGGAGCCGCACTCTCTACCATCCTGAGTTGCCCTATGTCAATTCCCATCGGAATCCTCCTACGGAATTGTCCCAATCTCTGGGAGAGTTTCAAAGGATGGATTGAACTTGCAAATCCCCCTCCACCTATGAACGACATTAAATATATCCGTGCAGATGGGTGAGAGAGATGACATATGCAACATTAATGTGCCTTTGATCCACAAGGCATATAATGAAGTCCAAGCCATAGTGGATGGTGGAGCAGGTGCCAATGTCCTATCAAAGGAGCTCTACGAAGAATGGGGTCTCCCACCAATGCAAAAGGCTAATTTCAACATACGCCTTGCCGATGATTCATGGGCTAAACCCTTGGGAATAGTGAATGGTGTGTCCACAAAGATCGCAGGAGTCCGCTTTTCCCTTCAATTCACAATCTTGGATCTCCCCAAAAAATCTTATCAAATCTTACTGGGACGTCCTTGGTTACGCGAAGCATCAGTCCTCCATGACTGGGGAACTGATAGACTGACAATCTCGAATCGAGACATTGCAGTCAGGGTGAATGTGGGGACAGGAGCTATTAAACCAATTGTGCCTAGAGCATTGGATGACACATCTTCCACGACAATCCCAAGCAAATCGGCTCCCCTGCAACAGCATGCCATAGCGGGTGATTCACAAAGCAATGTCAATAACTGGATACAAACATTGGCAACCATCGATAAATGTCATTCATTAGACCCCATCTTCTCACAAATAGATGCTAATGCACTACAAGTCGATCCTCCACTGACACATAAAGAACCAATCGATCTAGAGATGCCATTCTTTATGGCTGACCTCGAATGGGATAATGAACCTAAAGAAGGTACCAATACCAATGATGATTTAGATTTTCCTTGGGACCTTGAAACAGAGGCTGCGAATGCTGAAATTCAAGATCAAATCTTTGATAATAACCTAGCCATTCTGCATGCCCTAATGGCAGTCGAGCTCCCAAAAGTTGAACCTCCGCAGTTGAATAACAGTAGAAGATCTCGCAAGAAAGCTGCAGGAGGAAATCGTAGAAAGCCAAGGCTGAGCACTTCAATGAATTCGAACGAGTCCAATCAAGGATCGTCGAATTTACCTTGCAAAGACAACTCCCTCAAAATCAGAGCCACCGCCTCTTGAATGGTCCCCTGAGGGACTGGAAGGAGTATGTGCAGCACATGAACCCTTACTTGGAAACACCTTACTAGTGGAAAAGTTACCCCACAGTTCCGAACGTAAGAAGTTTTGAAAATATAAGCCACATCTGCGGATGAAGCTCAATCAAGCGACTTCAGAAAAAGAAACAAAAGAAGAGCCTAACAAATTAATACATGCAACTATGCCACCTAGTACAAATGGCACATGTCAGGCTAGTTCAACCCCATCAGAGGTCAATCTTTGAGAAGTGCCGGAATACTTCAAGAATTATACAAGTGGCAATGCGCCAAAAGCAATGCCAAGACCACTCAGAGAATCTGAAGTTCAAGAAACCAATAGCATTAGAGAAATTCCAATCTATGAGGGACCGGCAAAAACACGCACAATAAACCTCGCCCTTGAAGGGGAGGAGGAAAAATTGGTTTTCATTGGGAAACAGCTTCGTCAAGAAGATGAAACCAAACTCAAAGAACTCCTAATGGAATATCGTGACTGCCTAGCATGGTTATACAAAGAGATGAAAGGAATTTCACCAGAAGTGGTAGTACACACGATACCTATAAAGGAAGGTATGTGGACCTTATCGCACAAATCCTAAATGTGGCACCATGGTTTATGATGAGCTGGAAAAACTCCTAGATGCCAGATTCATCTACGAGATAGAGCACACTGATTGGGTTTCACCCATTGTCATTGTACCTAAATGCAACAAGAAGCTCAGAATATGTGTAAACTTAAAAAATGTGAATGCCGCCACAATTAGGGATCACTATCCCCTACCCTTAATAGAAACAGTGTTGGAAAAGGTGGTAGGATCCAAAATATATAGCTTCTTGGATGGCTTCAGTGGCTATAACCAAGTGCAAATTGCTCCTCAAGACCAATCAAAAATAGCATTTGCTGTAGAATGGGGTATTTTTTCATATCGAGTCATGCCATTTGGCCTTTGTAATGCCCCAGCCACATTTCAGCGAATCATGTTCACAGCTTTCAAGTCATTTTTGAATAAGTTTTTACAAGTGTTCTTGGATGATTTGTGCATCCATTCAAACCAACAGGACCACTTCAAATGTCTTGAAGAAGTACTAATCAAATGCAGGGAGTATCGCATCTCCCTAAATCCAACAAAATGCCAGTTCATGGTCACCCACGGAGTTGTTTTGGGACACATCGTCTCTCAACATGGGATTGCAACTGACATGGACAAAATCAAAATCATCATGGAATTGCCTCCTCCTACAAATTCCAAAGGTGTACAGGTCTTTATGGGACATGCCGACTATTATAGAAGATTTATATTACGGTATGCCATGATAGCTAGACCACTTTACAAATTATTAGTGGAGTTCTTATGGACCAAAGAGTGCGACCAAGCCTTTGAGCTTTTAAAGTGGCACCTAATCACAGCACCCATCCTTATATCTCCCATTTGGGATATTGATTTTCATGTTCATACTGATGGATCCAAGTATGCAATTGGGAGTGTGCTTTGTCAACCTAGTGGACATAAGAAAGACTATCCCTTGTACTTTGCCAGTCGACAACTCAATGATGCAGAGATCAACTATACAACCACAGAAAGAGAAGCCCTAGCAATGGTGTATAGTGTAAAGAAATTTCGGCACTATCTATTGGCAAATGATTCTATCTTCTACACCGACCATCAAGCATTGCTTTATCTTGTGAACCGTCCGTGTACCATAGGAAGAATAACCAAATGGCTTCTCTTGCTTCAAGAATTCAACTTTAAAATAGTGGTTCGCAAAGGTGCCCAACACTACATTGCCGATCACATGTCTCGGGTCAAGTCAGAAGAAGAAGCCATTGGAGTAGAAAACGACTTACCAGATGCCACACTATTTCAAATAGATGTTGTTCCAGAATGGTGTGGAGATATCATTGGGTACTTGATGGCAGGAAAACCACCCCCTGACATGAAAGCAGTAGATGCCAATAAATTGATTCTAAAAGCTGCACCCCCATCAACTCATTGCAGGACAACTGTACAAGATGGGCAAGGACCAGATATTAAGAAGATGTGATAATGCCTCATGAGATCATGCCAATCTTGAGTGAAGTCCATGAAGTCATTGCAGGAGGACACTTCCAAGGGGAAGCCACAGCAAGAAAAGTTCTCCTCGTAGGCTACTAGTGGCCAACACTGTGGGCAGATGCCTATGAATATGTAAAAGGCTGTGATGTACGCCAACGGACTATTAAACCACAACACTAAGACTTCAATCCCCTAACACCGATTGTTGCACAACAACCATTTGAAAAATGGGGGATTGACTATGTGGGTCCCATACATCCAGCAGCAAAAGGAACACATGCATGCTAGATCATTTTGGACACTGATTACTTTACAAAATGGGCTAAAGCTAAAGCAGTCAGAAAGGCAGATGCTAGAAGCATAGCAAGATTCTTATACGAAAATGTGATTACCCGATTCGGATGTCCCATTGAAATTGTGTCGGATAGATGCACACATTTTGTCAATGAGGCAATCCAAGAACTCTTGTCTGGCTTCAGTTGTGGTCCCACTCAAATTTTTAATACCAAGTCTACGCATCGCAGTATAGGAACGCATGGGTGACCATTAATCCTTGAAAGAAAGGCTCTATCAGGTGGAAAAGCATACAAAGACAAGACTAGTTGCCTACCATGCCATGACAATAGAGAAACGCAGAAGAAAAGCATGGTTTAACAAAAATCTTAAAGCTAAAGACATCAAGGAAGGCGACTTAGTCCAGTTATACAATGCCAAAGTACACAAGGGGAAACTGAAGTATCTAGGTCAAGGACCGTACCGAGTATGAAAGATGAATCCCATCAAAGCTGTGCTACTTGAAACACTGGATGGAGTCCAATTCAACACAACAATAAATGGAAGCCGACTGAAGCGCTACTACATCAACACGCAAGCCATCCCCGACAAAAATGAAGATTTGGGAAACCAAGTCTTCCTTAGTTAGGATTAGATTGTATTACGAGCAGTCACTTGCATATGTACGTCTTCGCACATATAGGTAGCATCAATTGATTTTACCTAGGGCTCAGAAGTGATGAATGAGTTCTAGCTACCCTATGAAAATCCCAGCAAAAAAGCATATAGTTAGTCCCTACCTAGCTACTAGGTCACATGCACTCACACGCTTTCGCTTAGACACATAGATGATTGCATGAATAATTGTAGCACACACTTTCATTCCGCACTCTCAAAGGATGTATAAAAAAATATCTCTCTCCCACACACACACACAGAAAGATCATATCGGCATGCCAATCAATCTAATGATCAATGGTACACTACATGCACATGGATGCAGGTTCAGAAAAGATGTCGCCACTAAAGAGGATGCATAGAAAGAGCCCACCGCCTCAACCACGGGACCCCCTCCAGAGTTCGCAGCCATCTACATCCTCTCAACCACGGAGACCACAAGCATTCGTGGTCCAAAGCGATAGCTCCGAAGAAGATTCAGTGCATGACCAAGCAGAACAAATGCTACCCCAGTCACAACCGGCCTACACAACCATTAACAAGGCCCAATCACTGGAACTTGTCTGGCCACCCACATCGACTTATGCTCTTTCCCAGGAAGCAACATCTTACTTAGAGCAATGGGGTCTAGGCAGTTTGCATGAGAGCCTCAAATCCTTGGAGGACAGTCCTACCTTGACCACCTACATCAAGGACTTTCTCCATTCTTACTACTCCAGCAATGCAAAGGATGGCAAGTACGGTACAATCACTATACAGGAGAGCCCACTCAACATTATCCTCACCGGTACAGTCATTCAAAGGGCTTTCTCACTGCCAAAACAAGGTGGCAAATACCCTAAATGGTCTGCTGATGCAAAGTTTATTGAAGTACAGTCTCTCCTCACCAAGGGCACACTAATCCATAGAGATGGCATATTGCTTCGTACAATCCTTGACCATCGCCTCAAGGAAGCAGCACAATTCCTATCCACAATCCTGGGAATTAAGTACGGCAAAGATCGCTCCCTTCCACTCCACACATTTGTTTTGTTGAGTAGGAAGCTAAAACAAGACTGGGTCCAGCACTTTGTCATTTTCTTTACCAAGAAACTCGATGGTTCTTCGGGCCAAAAATGTAAAATTCCACACTTATTGGCTATAATTATCAAAACAGAACTACAAGAAAGAGAAATGACTCTGCCCCAGTCACCACAAACAATTGAGGAGTTGGACATACCCTTCTCACCAGTATGGGACCCATCACCTTCTCCAACTATCACATTGATAAGTGCAGATGCCTTAGCAGAAGTACCCATTCTGGAGGTCGGGATTGCGGAATTGCCCCACGAGATGCTACAGGTCGGTGCACAATTGCAACCAATAAGTCTCCACCAACAGCACAACTTGAGCTCGAGACAAGGTCGGCACCCGAACTTGAGGAAAGATCGGCACCAGAGCCAGAGACTACATCAGCACTTTAACCACCCATCGACGCCATGCCAGTTGATGAGGGGGAGCTAGTGCCAGATCAACAGCATGACTATTTTACACAAGGGACTGAAATGCCATTGGAACAACCTCCCCCAAGTACTACAGAATCATCGGGATGGCTACATGGGCACCACTTGTATCAACAATATCACCAGACCTCATCACCGTCTGTCATTCTCCAACATCAAGCTAGCCAAATGATCCAAATGTCAGAACTATTCACTAGCTTGGCCAAGGAAGAATATGCAAGAGAATTGGAAAGGCAAACTACATCAGAAATCAAAGACCAATTCCAGGCAATCGCCATAGAGGTCAAGGCACTTCGGGCACAGATAGATGAGAAGGAGGTAGAAGAAGTGCGCATGAACCAAGCTCTCCAAGCTCAAGAGAAGGTAGTAAGGGATGTGACCTCCAACCTCCACCAAAGTCAAACACAGCTGACTGTGGCAGTAGAAGCAACAGCAATCCTACAGACCTACTATAACTCCTTGACATCTGCACATGCGCAACAGACGGAGGTAGTGGCACAAGCTCGACTCACTCTAATTCACAAAGAAGAAGAGCTCCAAGATTGCAAAGACAAGCTTGAAGACATGAAACAATCTTTGGCAGTACGTGCCTTCAGCATTGATGAGCTTACAAGGAAATGCTGAATCTTAAAAGACCAACTTGCTACTGTTCAAGAGGCCAGCACTTCACAAGCCCAAGTCTTGGACCAATGGTCCAATACCACTGAAGACATTCCTCAATAGGCAAAGGTCACCTTGCAAATGAGAAAGCTTAAGGAGGCATACACAACCATCTACCATCAATACAAAGGAACAATGAATGAGATGCACTCCCAAAAAATAATCATCTACAAGCTTGAACTCCAATTGCTAGTGCACAACAATGAGGCATTGGAAGAAAACACCAATGACGCCCCACTACAATGCACAACCATGGTGTACCAAGAGCTTGTGGCTGCTCTACAAGTGGAAGATCACCTCAACGCATGCGTGCTTATCCAATGGAAGCAACTCCAAATCAGGATCATATCTGCTCATCCAACAATCAACTGGGAACATTCCATCGGGACTAAAACCCTGCGCATAATTTGCCAAGACTTGTCTGAAGATGAGAAGAATATTTTCTGCCTGTCTACAGATGCCGGGTTTATAACACTCAGGATGGATGCTTTCATTGCATATGTCTGCCTCATGGGTAGTCCTCCCCTCAGGGTTATTGCAGGTTTGTTGCCATTGCTACAAAGGCCATCCCTATTATTTGCATGGCATGACATAACCGACATCCCACCCATGTAGCTAATCATCCCATCGCACCAACAAAAAGAAGTGTCGAAAGATGACAAGGCCTATCTCACATCCAACTTCCCATATCTAACCACTCTTTCTGCTTACATCATAACCTCACTTCCCCTTGCTGCTACCACCCTCGTAACTTTCCCCGAGCTCCATCCTAACATCTATTCCCTCCATCGTCTCTTTGCTCATGCCTCTCACCATTTTCAACTAACCCAACAATCACAAACTTATGAGCCCCTCGCACCTAGCTTTTTCCCCTCCCTTGCTAATCCTACCCTTGAGGATTACCAAGCTGCTCAAACCATTTGCCCAGTTCTTCCTCCCCTCCCCTTTGCTCCCCCTTCTGCCACTATCACTTTGCCATATTTCTCCCCAATGTCTCTCGATTCTCTCCCTGCGCTATCATCACCTCCGACACTTCTGGTGCTTCCATCAACAGAAAATGACACAGTATTTGATTTTGAATATCAGGATCCGGATAATCCAATTCGTACACCCATGCCAACTTCCAATGATGGGTATTTTTGATGAGATACCACTTCCTAGTAACCCCATCAAGGAATTTTGGAGCAAATATCTTGATATGAAAACTCGAGGTGGATGGACCCTGGACTGTGAAGATAGTGGGAGAGAGGGAAGGAGTCTCACTTACGGCTTTCTCACATACACAATGGGGGAATACACACACAGGTGGAGGTTGAAAACAGTTTTCCTCTTCTTAGTTGTGAAAGCCAAAAGAAGTCAAGTACAAAGAAATAGAAGAACCCTATATATGTGGGTCTCAAACCAAACTCAACTAACTAAGGTGGCATACTAACTGAGCCACAAACTAGAGTAGATAAGGATAGTTGTCATCCAGCTATTATTCGTGGGCGGTGTACCAACCGCATCTGTAGCTAACAAGTCGGTGACATAAATGCACAACGGTCACCCTGGCATATCGCAAATGGAGCTCGATATCTCAACACTCCCCCTCGAGCTCACTCCCAATTCTGGCACACCAAGCAGGTCTCTGAACTTGCACAGATTCTCTACGCCCAATGCCTTCGTGAATATGTCAGCTACTTGATCCTCTGTGCTGACATAAACTAGATCAATAAGACCTAGTAAAACCTTCTCCCGCACATAGTGATAATGCACCTCAATGTGCTTTGTTCTAGCATGATAGACTGAGTTATTTGCCAAGTGTATACTGCTCATGTTGTCATAATAAATGACAACTGGCCCATCTGTAGACTGATGCATGTCATAAAGTACCTTATGCAACCAAGCTACCTCACATGCAGCCATTGCTGCACCCTTGTACTCAGCCTCTGTGCTCGACAAGGCAACTGTAGGCTGTTTCTTGCTACTCCAGGTGACTGCAGCACTCCCAAAAGAGAACACATATCCACTGGTAGATCGTCTATCAGAAATACTACCAGCCCAATTAGCATCAATGTATCCAGGCAGCTGTATCTGAACCCCAGCCTCATAAAATAGTCCATACTGCAATGTGGACTTCACATACCTGAGTATGCATCTAGCCGCATCCAAATGCGGTTTCCTTGGAGCCTGCATAAACTGACTTACCAATCCAACAGCACAGCTTAAATCTGGCCTGGTAATAGTCATATAAATCAAAATTCCTACTATGCATCTGTACATAGTAGGGTCTTCCAGAAGCTCACCTGCATCTGTGCTCGGTTTCACATTATGCTCCAAAAGAACTGAAATAGGCTTACAGCCTGTCATCCCATATTTGGACAGCATGTCCAATCCATACTGCCTCTGCAAGAGCTGTATTCCACTTGGTGATCTAATCACCTCAATGCCCAAGAAATAACGCAGCTCTCCCAAATCTTTCATCTCAAACTTCTACTTCAATAGCATTTTCACATGAAGGATATCTTCATCACTATCACCTGTGATGATCAAATCATCAACATAAATGACAAGCAGCATAATACCTTTCTCTATTTTTCTCACATAGAGTGAGAAATCTGCCTTGGAAATCTGAAAGCCAATAGTGACAAGATACTGTCCTATCTTGTCAGACCATGCTCTAGTGCTTGCTTCAAGCCATATAAGGATTTCTTCAACCTGCAAACAAACTCAGGATGAATAGCATGAACATAACCTAGTGGCTACTCCATAAAGACTTCTTCTTGCAAATCACCATGCAAAAAGGCATTCTTTACATCGATCTGATGTAAAGACCATCCCTTTGATGCAGCCATAGCAATGACTGCTCTTACAGTTTCCATCCTTGCAACCGGACTGAATGTTTCTCTATAATAAATGCCATATGTCTGTGCATACCCCTTGACAACTAATCTTGCCTTATATCTGTTCACAGAACCATCTGCATTGTGCTTGATCTTATAAACCCACTTACAGCCAATTGCATTCTTGTCTTTAGGCAAAGGCACCAATTCCCATGTAGCATTTGCTTCCAAGGCATCCATTTCTTCATCCATGGCTTTGTCCCATTTTTCATTTTCCATGGCTTGCTCAAAAGAAGTGGGTTCTGGTTCGTGTATCACTTTGACCATATAGGCATATTGAATGGCTGTAAATCCATCATATTTCAACCTATCCACAGGATACCTAGCTCTGGTAGACCTGCACCAAATAGGCTCACTTCCAGGTGCTCTCAAAACATCCCTTGTCTTCCTTACTGTAGGTGTAACAATAGAAGGAATACCCAACTCATCATCAATGCTCTGTTCTGAGCCACTGGATTCACCATCCACATAAGAGTGACCTGCATTCACATCAAACATGGGCTGGTCTACCTTCTCTTTTCCTTTTCGTGATACTTGCATACCACTATCTGCATTGCTTTGAGGAGATTCTCCTGATCTCAGTCTGCCTGTCCATGGTGAAGTATGTGAACCACTGCTAGAGGACACTACAGGTCCACTAATATTTTGTGATTGCTGCTGTGAATTCTATGCAGCATTACCATTTTGTGCATCTACATCAATCATCACATTTACTGGTTTATACTAGCTGCTCATCTCATCAAAAACAACATCTCTGCTCACTGTAAACTTACAAGTAGAAGGGTTATAGCATCTATACCCTTTCTATAGCAGAGAATAACCAATAAAGACGCACTTCTCAGCTTTTGGATCCAACTTGGACATCAACTCATCTGGCACATGAACATAGGCAATGCAACAAAAAAATTGCAGATGAGAAATATCTCGTTTCCTACCAGTATACATCTCCTCTGGCATCATGCCATGTATTGCTGCAGTGGGAGTCCTGTTGATTATGTAAACTACTATAGCAACTGCTTCAGCCCAATAATAATCTGGAAGGTCTTTTTCATTTAGCATGGCCCGAGATACCTCTCCAATATGCCTGTTTTTCCTTTTTGCAAGTCCATTTTGCTGTGGGTTATGACTGCATGAATATTGTTGCTTTATGCCATGCTCCTACAGGAACCTTGCAAACTCATTTGAGAGGTACTCTCCCCCTCCATCTGACCTTAGGCATTTTATTTGCAAGCCTGTTTCTTTTTCAGCCATAGCTTTAAAAGCTTTGAAATGCCCAAACACTTCACTTTTCTTTTTCATAAAATGCACCCAAACTTTTCTGCTGTGGTCATCAATAAAAGTGACAAAATAATGACAGCCTCCAATAGATGCAGCTTTAGTAGTCCACACATCAGAGTGGATTAATTCCAATGGCTTCTTGCTCTCTTGAACATGCCTAAGATATGGTTTCCTTGCTTGTTTTCCAAATTGACAGGCTTCACATACCTTATGCATTTCTGCAACCTTGAATTTAGGCAATCCTGCAACAATATTTTGGGCCTGCATTGATTTAAGTCATTGTACATTAACATGACCAATGCGTTTATGCCAAATATCAATATCTGCAACAACACCAGTCCCATGTGCAAACATTGCTGCACTCAATTCAGGCATGTCCACATCCAATGTAAACATCCTGCCCTTCTTCTTTCCTTTTGCTATCAAGCGACCGTTATTTTTCATATCCTAAACAAAGCATCCATGAGGATTAAATCTGACCTGCAAGCCCTGCTCAACCATTTGACCAACAGAAACCAGGTTCTTGATGATATTCGGGACATGAAATACATCAGAAAAGTATTTCTTTTTCCCATCCTGTATAGACAAAGGAATTTTACCAATCTGCACAATAGGATGTGCAGTATCGTCACCAGTCTCCACAAATTCTGGTTTTTCCATTTTCCTTGCATCCTGCATCCATTCTCCATGACCTTTCATGTGGTTTGATGCACCTGAGGCAACATACCACACATCATTTCGTTCTTCTGCACTTGTCACAGAATTGGTCATGTGCTGCACCATAAATAGATGCTCATTTCTGTCATCACCATGTCTACTAGAAGATGCGTAATTCCCTTGCTGCAATTTTTCATTCATGATGTCATTCTGCTTTTTATAGCAGTCTTTAGCGATATGACCCATTTTACCATAGTAGTAGCATTCAACATTGTTGTTTGCATTTTGGCCTCTCTGCCATCCAGCACGACCTCTTTGGCTCCCCCTGCCTCTAGAGTTACCATGTCCTCCTCCATAGGACTGGTTTTCTTGAGTTTGCTGCATATTCTGATTTCTACCATGGCCTCCAGATTGGCCTGCTCTACCTCTGCCTCTACCTCTTCCAGCATTTGAGTAGAAGATAGTTTCTTTTGAAGTTCCTCCTGAAGAAGATGCACCACCATTTCTCCGCTCTTCAGAAGTTAGAAGAGCAATCAACTCCTCAAAATCAAGAAATTTTTCATGGACGGCAATGGATGTCCGGAACTGTGCATAATCCTTTCCTAGACCATTCAAGGTCACAGAAACTAAATCATCATCTTCCACTAGCGACCCAATGGAAGCAAGTGCATCTACAATTTTCTTCACCTTCATGTGGTAGTCATTGATGCTCATATTTTCTCTCTGCACATTGTGCAACTCCTGCTTGAGCTGCATTTTCCTGGCTTGCGTATTTGTGCTGTACATTTTTGCCAAAGTATCCCATGCCTCCTTTGGCGTACTTGCATCCTGATTATGCACAATCATAGAATCTAAAATACTGATAGACAGCCAGTACATAACATTTCTAGCTCTCTCATGCCATCCTTTAGATGCCTGCATTTCTTGTTGATTGGGAACATTAGGAAGAACTGGTTCCTCTTCATTTCCTGTAATGAACTCCCAATAGCCTTTTCCCATAAGGAAGTTCGTCATTCTAAACTTCCATGCCTGGAAGTTGTTCTTGTCAAGCTTTTCAATGACAATCTGTGAAAGAGAATCAGACACCATTACAGAACACTGCAAAATATTCTGTCACTGCAAAAAACACAGCTTTTGCCTCATACGCACAGATTTGCAAAACTGATGAAAGTAGTATTTGACCACACAGTCACTTCCTAGTGACGATTTTGCATCAACAGGCAACAAGGATGATTCTGCAACTCCCAATATCTCTGCACACAGGCATACGATGCAATTTCTACGGCAACTTTTCACTGACCAGCAGAGCAGTGGTCGCACAACAAAAACAGGGCCTCTTGCCACACCACGAAGGGCGTCTCAATCTAAAACAGTGCACTCTTGCACTTTCGGCTATGCTACCTGCAGAGATTTTCTCCCAAACTCGAGAAAGGAAAGTAACACTGGTCCTCTTACCAGGACGCCGCAAACTTGGTTTGCTTTCTTGAGCTCCTTACTACGAACAAGGCTTTGATACCATGTGAAGATAGTGGGAGAGAGGGAAGGAGTCTCACTTGCGGCTTTCTCACATACACAATGGGGGAATACACACACAGGTGGAGGCTGAAAATAGTTTTCCTCTTCTTAGTTGTGAAAGCCAAAAGAACTCAAGTACAAAGAAATAGAAGAACCCTATATATGTGGGTCTCAAACCAAACTCAACTAACTAAGGTGGCATACTAACTGAGCCACGAACTAGAGTAGATAAGGATAGCTGTCATCTAGCTATTATTTGTGGGCGGTGTACCAACCGCATCTACAGCTAACAAGTCGGTGACATAAATGCACAACGGTCACCCTGGCATATCGCGAGTGGAGTTCGATATCTCAACATGGACAAATTTCCTACCAACATTCGTCAGCATCAAATTAGTGAAGGTTGGATTAGCAAGTTGGATCCACAACCTGATTGGCACTGTCCCAAGCTCTTTGATGTAATCTTCTTAAAGGAGTACTTATGGGCACCTCCATGTCTCAGAACCCATCCCAAGTTCTAGGCAGTTCCACGGCGTAAAAAATGGGAAGCCAACATACACACTTTGGCTGAAGATCACGTCATTAATTGGCCAATGATCGAGCCCTAATCTGGTGTAGAATGGAATATCCAAGGCACCATGGTCCAAGCACTTCAGCAGCATGAACAAATAATGTGCGGCAACATTGATCGCTTCCTTCGCCAAAGTGCCATATTCTGTAAAACATTGGAATTCATTCTGGAGGTCCCATGTTACCTTGTTTTCCATTTGCCTCCACTCAGCTTAATCCCAATGAAAGGATTGATGCTCAGATTACAAGCCAGCTCTATCAAAGAGTGATCTTCTTAGAGGCATGCCACATATCTGTGTTCAAGCAAATGGTGGATACATGCTACTTGGAAACTGTACAAAAATTCTATGGTGCTAAGGCTTTACAGTAGGATCGACTGGCATGACACAAATTCCACAGCCACTGGACTAAAAACATGGCAACCCAGGTACGTGATCACAATAAGCCATAACCCCAGGACAGGTAATAAAATGGATCTGGGAGTATGTTGACTCTGTGCCAACATGAACTTATGTAGAAAGAGAATGTGATACAACTTTGTGTTACAACTTTGTGTTACAACTTTGTGTTATAACTTTGTGATACAACTTTGAGATACAACTTTGTGTTACAACTTTGTGTTACAACTTCTACATGTAGAAAGAGAATGTGTTATAACTATGTGTTACAACTTCTACATGTAGAAAGAGAATGTGTTACAACTTTGTGTTACATACAGAGAGAGAAGCTCTCCAACTTGTATAAATACCCCATAATGGAATGAAGCCCACACTCTTTGGGGCATTGTGTTGCGTCTACTTTGGTATTCCAAGCATTTGTCTCAAGTGTCCATGCTTCCTTGCACTCCACGTCCAAAACCATGTCCTAACCTTGCAACTCCTCCTCCCCTCTCCTCCAACCTTGCAACTTACCCTCTCCCTCTCCTCCTCCCTCCTCCTCCTTCCTCCTCCTCCTCCTCCTCCTCCCTCCTCCTCTCTCCTCCTCCTCCCTCCTCCTCCTCCTCCTCTCTCCTCCTCCTTCCTCCTCCTCCTCTCTCCTCTCTCTTCTTTCCCCCATGCTCTTACACCTTCTTCCTCTCCCACTCCTATGCTCCCCTAAACCCTTTGTTCCTCATACCTTAAAACTCCATGATCTACGAGGGAGACGAGTTCTCCATCGTGTACTCTACCCTAAACCTTGGAACCTCCTTCTAAACCCTGGAACCTCCTTCTAAACCCTGGAACTCCTTCTAAACCCTGGAACCTCCTTTTGAACCTTGGATCGTCCTTCTAACCATGAACTCCTTCTAAACCCTGGAACTCCTTCTAAACCCTGGAACCTCCTTCTAAACCCTTAAACTCCTCCTAAACCCTACAACCCCCAATGAAGGCGAAATCCTTCATTACCTCAACAAAGATGATTTACGTTCCTTTTACACATGCATGCACTTTGTTTGCTTATCGCACTTAAGCCTACGTCTCTCATCGGAACACGACTCGAGGTCCTAAGTTACACATATACTACAACCGACAATCCCAATATATCTGTAGGTGACAAAAAGCCTCGGAACCCTGCAAACATAGAATACCCAGCTCGTGTATCACATTCTCTTTCTACATAAGTTCATGTTGGCACAGAGTCAACACCAAGCACTTCACTTTTATTTTTCATAAAATACACCCAAACTTTTCTGGTGTAGTCATCAATAAAAGTGACAAAATAATGAGAGCCTCCAATAGATGCAGCTTTAATAGTCCACACATCAGAGTGGATTAATTCCAATGGCCTCTTACTCTCTTGAACATGTCTAGGAAATGGTTTCCTTGCCTGTTTTCCAAATGGACAGGCTTCACATACCTTATGCATTTTTGCAACCTTGAACTTAGGCAATCCTACAATAATATTTTGGGCCTGCATTAATTTAAGTCGATGAACATTAACATGACCAATGCGTTTATGCCAAATATCAATATCTACAACTACACCGGTCCCATGTGCAAACATTGCTGCACTCAATTTAGGCATGTCCGCATCCAACGTAAACATCCTGCCCTTCTTCTTCTCTTTTGCTACCAAGCGACCTTTATTTTTCATATCCTCAACAAAGCATCCATGAGGATTAAATCTGACCTACAAGCCCTGCTCAACCATTTGACTAACAGAAACCAGGTTCTTGGTGATATTCAGGACATGAAATACATCAGACAGGTATTTCTTTTTTCCATCCTGCATAGACAAAGGAATTTCACCAATCTACACAATAGGATATGCAATATCATCACCAGTCTCCACAAATCCTGCTCTTTCCATTTTCTTTGCATCTTGCATCCATTCTGCATGACCTATCACATGGTTTGACGCACCTAACACATCATTGCTTTCTTCTGCACTTGTCACAGAATTGGTCACGTGCTGCACTATCAATAGATGCTCATTTCTATCATCACCCTCTCCACTAAAGGATGCATAATTGCCTTGCTGCAATTTTCCAGTCATGATGTCCTGCTTTTTATAGTAGTCTTTAACCATATGATCCATTTTACCACAGTAGTAGCATTCAACATTGTTGTTTGCATTTTGGCCTCTTTGCCATCCACACAACCTCTTTGGCTCCCCCTGTCTCTAAAGCTACCACATCCTCCTCCATAGGACTCGTTTTCTTGAATTTGCTGCATATTCTGATTTCTGCCACAGCCTCCAAATCGGCCTCCTCTACCTCTGCCTCTATCTCTTCCAGCATTTGAGTAGAAGACAGCTTCTTTTGAAGTTCCTCCTGAAGAAGATGCACCACCATTTCTCTGCTCTTCAAAAATTAGAAGAGCAATAAAATCCTCAAAATCAAGAAAATTCTCATGGACGGCAATGGACGTCCGGAATTGTGCATAATCCTTTCCTAGACCCCATTCAAGGTCACAGAAACTAAACATCATCTTCCACTGGTGACCTAATAGAAGCAAGTGCATCTTCAATCTTCTTCACCTTCATGTGGTAGTCATTGATGCTCATATTTTCTCTCTACACATTATGCAACTCCTGCTTGAGCTACATTTTCCTGGCTTGTGTATTTGTGCTATACATTTTTGTCAAAGTATCCCACGCCTCCTTCGGCGTGCTTGCATCCTGAATATGCACAATCATAGAATCTGAAATATTGATAGACTGCTAGTACATAGCTTTTCTAGCTCTCTCATGCTAGCCTTTAAATGCCTACAACTCCTGTTGATTGGGAACATTAGGAATAACTGGTTCTTGTTCAGCTCCAGTAATGAACTCCCAATAGCCTTTTCCCTTAAGGAAATTCGTCATTCTAACTTCCATGCTTGGAAGTTGTTCTTGTCAAGCTTTTCAGTGACAATCTGTGAAAGAGCATTAGACGCCATTACAGAACACTACAAAATATTTTATCACTGCAAAAAAAACACAACTTCTACCTCACAAGGGCAAATCTGCAAAACTGACGAAAGTGGTATTTGACCACACAGTCACTTTCTAATGACAATTACGCATCAACATGCAATAAGAATGATTCTGTCACTCCCAATATCTTTGTGCACAGGGATATGATGTAATTTTTGTGATAACTTTTCACCGACCTGCAGAACAATGGCACAACAAAAATAGGGCACTTTCTTGAGTACCTGCAAAAGACTTCTGTCACCAAAACGGGCCCCAAAATGGCCTCGAATCAAAAAAATAATTTCACTGAAGGGCTTTGCCCTAGCCCGTAGCATATATTTTCCTCTTGCCAAAATGTGAAGGGCGTCCCAATCTGGGATAGTGCACTTTTACACTTTTCGGCTGTGCTACCTACAGAGATTTGCTCCCAAACTCGAAAAAAAAGGAAAGCAACACTGATCCTCTTACTAGAACACCGTGAACTTGGTTTGCTTTCCTGAGCTCCTTACCATAAATCGAGCTCTGATACCATGTGAAGAGAGTGGGAGAGAAGGAAGGAGTCTCACTTGTAGCTTTCTCACATACATAATGGGGGAATATGCACAAAGTTGGAGCTTGAAAACAGTTTTCCTCTTCTTAGTTGTGAAAGCCAAAAGAACTCTAAGTACAAAAGAATAGGTGAACCCTATATGTGGGTCTCAAACCAAACTCAGCTAACTAAGGTGGGATACTAACTGAGCCACTAACTAGAGTACATAAAGATAGCTGTCATCCAGCTATTATTCATGGGCGATGTACCAACCACATCTGCAGCTAACAAGTTAGTGACATAAATGCACAACGGTCACCCTGGCATATCACAAGAGGAGCTCGATATCTCAACAGAAAGGTGATTGTGTAAGAGCCCCTTATTCTTACTGGGGCCTGGGGGCCAGTGGCCACCCTGGTGGGGGTTCGAGGGCGAGAGCCCCCGAGCAATGGTATAGGGAATATTCTTTGAATAGTCCATGGACGACTAGTCGATTCCACCAACTAGGTTGACTGGTCGGCTTCACCGACTAGGTTGACTGGTCAATTCCACCGACTACGCTGATCCAACTACTGCCCTCATAGCTATAAAGAGGCGACCTCCCCTGTCCATTGTACCAGATCAGATCTTCAAGCAGAGATCTTCCAGCTAGTAGCTCTTCACCTAGTATCTGTCTAGATCACCATCTAAGCTCCATTGTGCGAGTGCAGGGGTGGACGGAGCCATCAGTTGTACTACATCAGTATTGAAGGAAATTTTTATTCCTCTCCAGTTTCCTATGTACTCTCTATTCTTTGTTTAGTTTTTGTTCCGCTGCGCCGTGTAATTTAACATAACCGATAGATACGATACTTTACACGTGCATCAATACAATCTATTTTGAGTTGTGTGAAAAGTATAATGCCCATTGGATATGCTTTGGATTGTCAAAGTCATCACAAACCGCCTTTTTCATCAAGTGTTATGCACAACCATAAAAAAATAGAGTTTAAGGTGTGTTATTCGAACGCAGACATATTGGATGGACATGTTACTTTGAATTCGTGTCCATTCAACCTATTTTAAGGTTTTTGCAAAGTATCATGCCCATCTTATATGCTTGGGATGGTCAAACGCGCCACATTGAACTCCATTTTTCACTAAGTGTCATGCACACCTGCCAAAAAACACGCTTTGAGGTGTGTTATTCAAATGCGCACATATCCGATGGCCACAATACTTTTCAAGTTCATCAATACAACCTATTTTGAGTTGTGTGCAAATTATCATGCCCATCATATATGCTCTGGATAGTCAAAGTCACCACAAATCCCATTTTCCATCAAGTATTATGCACAACCGTCAAAAAATAGTATTTGAGGTGTGTTATTCAAACACACACATATCCAATCGGTACGATACTATTGATACAAGTCAATCTAATAGATGTTGAGGATTTTGCAACATATCGTGCCCATTAGATATGCTTTAGATAGTCAAACTCGCCACAAACCTCATTTTTCACCAAGTGTTATGCACAACTGCAAAAACACATGCTTTGAGGTGTGTTATTCAAATGCACACATACCCGATGGGAATGATACTTTGAAATTGCATCAATAAAACCTATGTTGATCCGTATGTAAATTATTGTGCACATCAGATATGCTCTGGATGGTCAAAGTTGCCACAAAGCCCGTTTTTAAACCAATTGCTATGCACAACAATGAAAAAATAGTATTTGAGGTGTGTCATTCGAATGCCCTCATATACGATGGGCTCTATACTTTACAAACACATCAATATAATATATGTTGAGATGCATGCATATATATTTGAATATTCTGACTGCAAATCACCATCAGTCATGGTATTAGGAACAATGCACCCGCTTGGGTTGAATGGAAAAGAGGGTTCACGTTTGGAATCATCATCAAGCTCTAAGATCGTACTCAGTTTGGCACCTGATTTACCCTTCCTGTCCTTGGGGTCCTCCTTAGAACTAGGTGTAGTAGAGGTATTAATATCTCCTAACCTGAGAGATTTTGCCTTGCCCCCATTACTACCATAAATAGTAGGGTATTTTGGGATAGGAATGGATGTTGTAGTAGGTGGTACTTGCTTGGGAACCAATGGAAAATTGCTCTAGGCCTACTGTCCATGTGCCCAATGCCCAATCCTCTCCTTCAAGATGTACTTAGGTTCAAAAAGTTCTGCCAAACGCATTGCTTGCTTGAGAGTACTAGGTTTGAGGGCTGTCACATCAACCACAATGCTTGGATGAAGTCCATAGATGAATTTGAGCAGCGTACTTCTCTCATCAATACCATGAACAAATAAGGACAGTTTCCAAAACTGTTAATATAGTTCCTCACAGATCCTTGCTGAGATAAGTCATACCACTGGCAAACAAGCTTATAGGGAAATAGAGGATACAAATGGCTGAAACATCTGCTCCTTGAATTCCTCCCAAGAATGAATAGTGATCCCCCCATTTGAATATTCCTCCACCAAGAATGAGCATAATCCTCCATGTGTAGGGTTGCAAATCTGATTTTGCTTTGATCACTTCTAGGATAGAGCAAGATATAGTCTTCCATCTTGCTCAACCGTTCCTCCTGTTCATTAGGAGTGCAGGTATCCCCCTTGAACTTTGATAGAATAATCTTACCCTTGATATCCTTGTCCTGATGAGAAATACCCTTAGCATCAACATATTTCATTCTTTGGTGGATATATTGGGGAAAAGACATTATAACCCTAAGATCAGGTGGTAGAGACATATATTCATTGAATCTATGACATACAACATCCACCTCATGACTGTTTTCCATAGGAGAAGTGTTCCGTGAAGGTTCCTTGTATTGGTGGACATTTGGCTAGGCAGTTCTTCTTGCAGAAGCCATGAAACCCACTGATCTTCCAGCAGTATCCTAATTAGGAACTTTTTCATCATCATCAGAATCACCACAAAAATGCTCCATAGGTCTCTTCTCCTCATGTATCTGAACCTTCTTGATCTAGTCCAATTTCTTGCTGAGTGTGGCAAATGAGTTTTGCATCCTCACTCCATTTGATTTTATTTCATTTGTAACTTCTCTAAGTGCCTGTATTATAGGATCAAGTGGACCACCTCCTTGAGAAGTGTGCATTTGAGTAGGTCCCTCCATATCAGCTTTCTCACTTCTTGCAGGAATGTTAGTTTGACCCTTATGAATCATTAGGTCTCCATCCATGGCAATACCCCGTGATGTTATTGCATCAGCACCACTTCATTCTCCATGTGTGGGTCATCTTCTACTGGTATCTTCCTCGATGGAGATCCAACTCTCTTGGGAGCCTTGAAGAAGATGAAAGACCAATCTAAGCACTGTTGAGAGCTCAAAATCGGGTGAGAACACATAAAAGCACTATTTAGGATCCAATAGTACACATGAGCATCATATAAAAGCACTGTTTGGGCTCAATATATCAGTGTGATAGAAGGATTATTCACTCGATTACAAGATACTGTAGAATACTTGGCAATTAACTATCCTACGCTTGCAGTTGCAAATGAATTTCGAATGGCTGAGTAAGAAATTTCATATCTCTATCAAACTTTATCAGCTACATCCATAGAGCTGGGTGACCATATGCACTAAGGCTGACTCAAAATGGAGTCGTAAATCTGAATTTCCGCAACAGTTCTTCTATTCCAGCTAGTCAAATTTGCTCATAGCTCCTCCATTTGAGCTCAAATCTCCACAAAAGTTTAGGAGCAGCACCTAGAGGCTATGGCGACCAAAACAAGCAAAATATGACGAGATTTGGTGCATTCCACTAGTAGATCACTGACTAGCTGTTAATTCCACCTGCGATTGGATTTTGATTGCAATGTGGGGTCAAACCCTAAAAACTTCGTGATTCTAGCACATAGGGGAGATTAGGAGATTAAGAGCTTTCCATTGATGCAAAAAGCCCCAAAATCTGAGCACTTAGAATATTAGGGTTCCTCACAGGATGATACGTGGCAGAGAATGATTGGGACAACTTCTGGCGATGAAATTCTGCAGAGGGGTAG
Organism: Dipteris shenzhenensis; assembly: GCF_047967505.1. Classification (NCBI taxonomy): domain Eukaryota; kingdom Viridiplantae; phylum Streptophyta; class Polypodiopsida; order Gleicheniales; family Dipteridaceae; genus Dipteris; species Dipteris shenzhenensis. Next base: position 35,099,752 of record NC_141625.1, on the reverse strand, counting down.
CCCTTGGCCTCAAGATAGTGTGCTCCAATTTTCAGAACCAAATAACAACATTTTCCCTCAAATTTCCCTAGAAAAAGGCTCTGATACCAATGTAGAGAAGCTAGCCTACTACCTGCTAGTTTCACAACCTAAGTAAGCAAGAATAACAGTAGATAGTAACAAAAGGAAAGGACAGCATGAAATTCATGTGGAGATTCATATTGGTACCTGGAACCATAGCTAGTGATGGGATGCACTAGCAACAGGCTAGGAAGGAAACTTCTTAGACTAGGATACAAGTCCTAGTTCAAGACAACCAAGAGCAATGTAGGCTCAGCTAGAAAGAAGATGTACTAGATTGCAAATCATGAGTGAATGTGTACAACGGCGAGACAACAGCAAGGACCCCCCTCCTCCCCCCCCGCCCTCCCCCCTTTATAGGTTTGGGTCTAGTAACAATAGCAACATGACTTATGGGACAGCCTCCCTAAGATGCCACGTGGCAACATATGGCTTCCCACTTAAATGCTACTCAATTACAAGCCATTTAAAAAGAACCTCCTAGGCTAAAATGACTAGGTAAGGATCACCTTTGTTACAGTTGCAAACAGAAAGACAGGCAGTAGGCAACAGGGTCTCTGGCTATGGCGATGGCAAACCAAAAGCGGAGTTCACTCACCCAAAAATAGAGTTTGGGAATTTCAATAAAATAAAATAAAAAACAAATAATTACAAAACTTGGCCCCAAATCAATCCTTAAGCACTGTCTCTAGGAGTGCCATTGCTAACAAATAAAAATTTGAAATTTCACTTCTTAGAGAAGCCAACGTCCAATAAAACCTACCCCCTCCTCCAGAGGGCAGCCCAAAAAATGAAACAATTTTCCCATTTGTCCTTTTTCGTTTGACATGGAGAACTTCCCAGGAGCACCTGAATGAACCTCCATTAAGAGTTAGTGCACACGCACAAGCTGGAGCGCCATCTGTGTGCGGCTTGAGGGCAAGTTAGAGGCGCTACAACAACATCCCAAATGGAGAAGACTTGTTCACACGATTAAATTGCCGTGGATGTCTTGACAAAGTTTACCACCGACTGCTCATGAGCAGTACAAGTCTGCCTCCCCTCTGCACAGGTTATCCTTGAACTATTACCTACTGCTTCCGGTCAACTCATAATGGAGCACTGGAGCTTGAATTTGCAACCCACAAAATGAAGGTGCGGAACGGAGTACGGAGGGCGCATAAATGCCAATTCGTCAATTAGATGTGCGACTCGATTTGCATCATGACCAGCCTAGCACTACTCATCCCGTGTGCACTAAGCGTAAGACCTACTCATGAAAGGCAGGCAAGAAATGAAAGGATTTCCCCATTTGTCCTTTTTGGTTTGACATGGAGAATTTCCCTAATGACAACGAAATGGATGCCAAAGATCAAATTTAGAGATTTCTCAACGACCCTAAGTATCGATGATTGGAACATCATCATCATCATATATAAACGGTTGAGCACGAAAGAGACTTCTCTTTCTCACCCTGGCCAAGATGTCTCCTCTTGATGCTACTCTTTCACAAGCTCATCAGCTGCTCCAATGGTGGCCTCCTCCAGCCTCGCTCTTCACTGCCATCCTCCTCCTCCTCGCCCTTCGCCTCTTCCACCTCTTCTTCTTCACCCCTTCCTCCCTCGCTCGCACTCTCCGCTCCCAAGGCGCCTTTGTGCTCCCTTACATTCCCTTCGTCGGTAACCTTCCTGCCTTTTTTCGCGCCCAACAAGCAGCTTACTCCTCCTGCTTGAACTCCGCATCCGACCATCGCTACCTCTCCCGGATCTTCGCCTTCTACAGTCAATTTGCTCCGACAGATGGTGAGCTTGTTACTATACCCTGCTCTGTTAGTGGGCTGCTTGCAAGCCTGTGACCCTAGTCTGACGGTTCCTGACACTTGACAGGCAAACCTCTAGTATTCTGGCTCGGTAGCCGGCCAACGTTAAACATCGTGAACGCAGAGGATGCTAAAGATCACTTGTCCACCTACTGCAAGAGCTATCAGAAATCCCCGACGGCTACCGTTCTAGTGCGTAGATTGCTAGGTAGCAGTGTGCTAACAGTGGAAGGGGAAGATTGGGAAAACCGACGACGCATTTTGAATCCGGCATTCTCCAGTGAGAAGCTCAAGGTGATCGGCTTTCCGTTCACCTTCGAAGCTCCCCTTTTCGTTAGAAAGTTATTCAGATGCATCACAGGATCCCGCTCGCAATGATGCAGGCCATGACTGCTGATATGTCCGCTTGCGCGCTAGGAATGGCAAATTCGTGGGGAGAGCTCGTTCAACAAAATGGAGGGGTGTTTGAAATCGACGTTGCAAAGGACCTCCGAAAGGTAACGGCGGACATTATTGCGCGCACATCGTTTGGATCTAACTATCAGGAAGGCAAAGCGGTGTTCGAAGACCAAGTGGAGCTGGTTGACCTTACCTTCAAGGACTTCGTATGGCACACATTGATTCCTGGGTACAGGTATGCTCCTTGAGCGCGGCTTTTAGTTCTGCCTGGTCTGTCAGTCCTGTTGTTTCCGCTCAATCCGGTATCCGGAATCGCGATGCAGATTTCTACCCACAGCCACGAATCGTCAGTGCTGGAAGTTGCAGCGTCGGATCCAGAAAAATTTACGGGACATAGTCGAAAAGAGAATGCGATCGTCGATGTACGGAGAGGACCTTCTTGGACTGATGCTTGCCTCTAACAAGTTGCCAGAGGCCGGGCAATCGTCGAAGGTGGTTCCGTTGACGACAGAGCAGATAATGGACGAGTGCAAGACGTTCTTCTTCGCAGGGCACGACACGACGGCAAACCTGTTAAGCTGGACGATGATGCTGCTGGCTGTGTACCCGGAATGGCAAGAGCGAGCTCGCGAGGAAGTGCTGGAGTTGCCGGAACCGATGGGGATCCAGAGAAGCAAGCTTAAAATAGTAAGCTCAAAAGCTCAAACTTCCATCTTTTCTTTTCTGAGTTTGGCTCAATCAAAATACCAAGCTCAAACTTTCATGTCTCTTCTCTTTTCTTTTCAAAGTTTGCTCCAAGTTTTGATTTGTTCTTGAAAGAGCCATAGCTCACTCGCAAACGCCCACTTGAGTTGGCTGCCCGACGTCATATCCCTCGGGAAGCCCCTCTGTCTGTGAGCGTAAGCCATAGGTGATTGGCCATGCGTGTGTGAGTAGGGGGTTTTGAAAAAAAAGGTTTGATTTGAATGTGGGCTTGAAAATCATGATAGGTGGAAATGATCCTCAATGAGGCCCTTCGACTCTACCCACCTGTCCCTCAAATCATCTCACGTGGCACCAAGCCCGGCGTCGACACTAAGGTAGGCAGGCTTCACGTGCCCCCTGGTGTGCGCCTCACTACATTGCCTGCTGTGATCCATAGAGATTCAGAGCTGTGGGGCGATGATGCAAACGACTTCAAGCCGGAGCGATTTTCAGGTGGAATTGCAGCAGCTTGTCGAAAATCGTATGGCTTTATGCCATTCAGCCTCGGCCCACACATGTGCATAGGTCAAGTATTCGCCATGTTGGAGGCCAAGATTGTGTTGGTAGCCATCTTACAACGTTTTCAATTTTGTTTATCACCATCGTATCGCCATGCGCCCAAGTACTATGCCACTCTCCAACCTCAATATGGGGTTCCTCTCATTCTCTCATCTCTTTAAAAAAGATAATCTAGGCAAGGGTGCACTTCTTTAGCGGAGATGGTTTCTAATATTAGCATGTACTTCACCTAGGGGTGCTTTTTGTGTAGGGCATTTTAATTTTGTATGGTTTTTTATTGGCATTTTAATTTTGTATGGTTTTTTATTAATGGCATACGTGTGCTTCACTTGTGCATTGAGCCCTTTTAAATTCTGCTTCTATCATTGTACTTGCTCTTAAGCTTTAGCCTATTTATTAGGTGGTTGTTTTTGTATAGGAAGTTTTAATTGAATCTGCAAACTTTTAAAAACATATATAAATAGGTCATATTATGGGGAAGCATCTCCAAACTTAAATGTAATTTGATATAGCAATTTATTAAAGCCTTTCCCATGTTTCCATGATGCCACATGTTGATTTGGTAGTAAAGTAGTGCTTAGAAAGTTGCCACAACAAATCGACACAATGACATGGATTTGATAAATGTCTCCATGGGATAAACTAGGTTGAAATGGATGGCCATACTCATGAGTGTCACATGAGCTCATATATTGATGGAAATTCTTACAGTTCCAAAATCATCCTTACCTTTTGGACCTTTTATCTCTTCTCTAAGTAAAAGTACTAGTTTCAAGGTACGATGCCAACTCATAGGCCATAATACCATCATCTATTTTCCCTTTATAGAGCAATATGTAGTGATATGGCATCTATATATATATATATATATATATTTTAACCCTTGTATGATTTCACAAAATATGGCCAATAATTATGATAGGATTCTCTAAGATTAGTCTTACTCTTACTATTAAGTAACTTCTCTTGTTTTTTTCCCCCCCTCCACCATTCCCCCCTCCACCACCATCCCCTCACCCCCCCACCCCCTCCACCCCTCCCCCTCCACCACCACCCCCTTTCCCCCCCCTCCTCCATCTCCACCACACACACCCCCCCCCTCTCCACCCCTCCCCCTCCACCACCACCCCCCTCCCCCCCCCCCCCCTCATCCATCTCCACCCCCCCCGTTACATCTCCTCCACCCCCCCCCCCCTCTCCACCCCTCCCCCTCCACCCCCCCCTCCATCTCCACCCCCCCCCCCCCCCCCTCCTCCATCTCCACAACCCCCCCCCCCCCCCCCCTCCACCCCCCCCCCTCCCAATCCACCCCCCCTCCATCTCCACCATCCCCCCCTCTCCAACCCCCCCCCATCCACCTTCCCCTCCTCCATCTCCACCATCCCCCCCTCTCCAACCCCCCCAATTCCAATGCCCCCCCCCCCCCCCCCCCCCCTCTCTCTCTCTCTCTCTCTCTCTCTCTCTTTTCCCTCTTTCTCTCTTCCCCCCCCCCCCTCTCTCTCTCTCTCTCTCTCTCTCTCTCTCTCCCTACCCCCCCTCTCTCTGTCTCTCTCTCTCTCTCTCCCCCCGCCCCATCTCACCCCCTGCTTGCACTCCCCTCCCTAATCTAAGGGGCTTAAAGCCCTACTATTCTAAGGGCTTGTATGCCCTTGCCTTAAGGCAAGACAACCTGCGCAGCGCTCGCCAGCAACGACGGGTGCAGAACTACCCACGGCAGTGCATCTATCACGCAATCGCCCTCTGCCCACATTCCGCAGCGGTGCTCGCCACGTGGTGGTGCTCGCCCCCTCGCCACCGTCTGCCCCATTGGGGGCGCCTCCTTCAACACCTTTTGCCTCTGCGTACCCCCGGTCGCACCACCCAACGCTCAAGGCCTCCAACTCGCCGCCCTCCCTCCTACCATTCTCCATCTCTCCCTCCCCTCCTACTCCTACCCCTCTGCACTCCCCTTTACCTCCAACCCTCTGCCTCCATTAGTGAAACCGCGCCCCCCCTCTCCCCTCTCTGATGCCATCGTGCAACGCTCGTCCCATCAATTTTTTTTCAAAAATAATTAATTTAAAAAAAAAGAAAAACCCTAATGTAACCTTAGCAATAACCTTAGGTTAGTTTAACCTAGGTTAGATTAGATACACCTTAGTTCAGTTAGTTGTAACCTAGGTTAGGTTAGTCTGATAGGTTAGATTAATGAACTAGGATTAGTTAGCATTAACCCCTTTGGTTAGTTTAATTAACTGTAGTTAGTTATAGTTACAGTTGGTTAGGTTAGATTAGCTTAACTGACCTTCAATTAGTAGACTAACGCTAGTTAGTGGAAGTAGTTAGTTAACTAGAGTACTTGTCTAATTAAAGTAACTAGTAGTTGGATTAATTGGCTAGTTAGACTAATTGGAATTAACTTGGTTCAAACCCCTCAATTGGACTTAAAGTCCATTCACACTAACCTTAAGACCAAGGAACCCCAAAAAAAAAACAAAAGCCCAATTTTACCCCTACTTCAACCCTTCATAACTCATCCGTTTGGGACCCAAACTGAATCCCGTTTGAACCAAGATTTCACACACAGAAACACCACGCTATGGGACATTTTTCCAACCCATTGCACACCATTTTGGCATCCCTAGCACTCGCTCATTTGCGCCCTCGTGTCGGTGTCATTTTACACTAATTCGCTCATATCTTTATGCCGTGACCTTCGATTGACGATTCGTCTGCACCGGCACATTTTCCTACACACGTGGGACAATCTTAGGCACATTATTAACACGATAGTACCTACAACACTAAAACCACTCTAACCCTCTCCAAACAAAACAACATCAACTGCCGCACCTGCAACAGAGACACCCTTTGCAACTCTCACCCAATTTGCATGCAGCTACACTCCGGCCAACACCTCCGACTCGAATGCTCGCTAAATCAGCATACAACTCTACTACAACCATCGCCTCGAACAATCCTCTACCCCAATTCCCCCCCTGAAATTCAAGAAATCCCTTTAACTCCTCCATGCCACATGGCTGGATGCCGTCGCGACGATGATGGGGATATCGACCTTGATGCAAAGGTTGACAATTTCTTTAATCGCAAAAATAATATCAATCAAGGCAAGCGCCCCCTGGGAAAACAAGAACTTCCCAAATATAATGGTAGGGGAGATCTAGCCCAATTCCTCCAGCATTTTGATGCCGCATGCCGAGCGGGTGGAGATCAATCCAATGAAACCAAGGCGGCCTAGTTTCCCATGGCCTTAACTGATGAAGCATCTGAATGGTACCTAGACCTTCTAGTGGAAGGAGACGCCACATGGGACCTACTTTAAACAGAATTCAAAAGGCGCTTTCAAATGGAAAGGCTACAAGATGATCTCGCTCTCCAACTAAGCAAGATCGAACAAGGCCATCAAGAAGATGTACACATGTACCTGGGAAAGATGAAAACATTAATTGCCAAATGTGACCCACGCCCCAATGCAAAGTACCTCACGGCCTAATTCATTGCGGGATTAAGGAAGAAAATCCCGAAGGATAAGAAAAAGATTAGTAGCTATGAAACATTCAATGCTGCTCACGCAACAGCCATTGACATCGAGGATGGCATGACCGACTCCGACACGAGCAGTGATAATGGAAGATCGAGTGCACGGGATAAACGCTCTAAAAAGGGCAAATCCAAGTCCACTGCCAAAACATCAAATGAAGATTGCCTAAAGGCCATGACCATGAAGCTGAAAGAAGACATGATGCAGGCCATGGACAAAAGCTTCACTTGTCTCAGTCGCCACCTCAGACTTATTCACGGTGAGAAAATGTCTGGTGTCCAGATTGCGTGGCCAATCATACAACAAATGAGTGCTCGGTCCTAAGAGCCAGGATCACTGCACAAGCAAATCCACCACCAAGATTGTGGTGCCATATCTGCATCGTCGACGGCCATGATGAAAACAGTTGCATCTTCAACATGCGCAACAACCTGCCTCGACCTCAACAATACCAAGCGGCACGCATGCCAATGTACAGGCAACCAGCACTTGCACAAGTGTCCCCAGCTCGAAGGCTAAATCTTATTCCTGTTCGGACACAAGTCCCATAATTACTTAGGAATCCGAATCCATGACCATATCCAAGAGCGCCAAATACAGCTCCTCACGCAGTTCCAATACATCAATTACAAGCCAAGGAAGTAGACTCGCCATTTGAGTATGAAGCAGAGTACCCAGTGTACTATGTAGAAGGTGCAGAGGGACTAATACCAGTCTATGCAAATCAAGTACGTCCCAACACATATCGAGCGATCGTGCTATCGCAGAGTGCCCTCATCGTGGTAGCCCCGCTACTTTCCAACCACTCTGTAGAGATTGTGGCATAGGACATGCCTGTATGGATTGTCCCATGAATAAATAAGGTCCCACAACACACAGAGATTAAGCATGAAGTCCCAATCGGCATCACGGGGGAGGACCATAAAAGTCTGGGGCCGGTAAGCGTAATATCACAACCTGTGAATGTAATTACATGCCAGCAGATCGAGGCCACCAAGGACCCTAACATTCCAATCCAACCAAAGTGACTTCTTAAAAACAAAGCACAAGTGCCTCCACCTCTGCCAAGCAATGAGCAGAATGAGCAGCCAAGCTCATCCACATTAGCTCTCGAGCCTCAAATAAAGAAGCTCCATACTCAAATGCAGAAGTGGAGAAGGCTCGTTTTTAGGCACTTTAACAATGGGTACAAAAGGAACAAGCTCAAATTGAGGCTGAGAAACAAGCTGAATTTGAGGCTGAGAGAAAGCTCAAGATCCAATCCATGACTTAGCCCCACAAAGTATTGATACTGTACTTGAACCTCTATTCCAACAACAGACCCCGCAACATAATGTACCGCCATGTCAACTTGAAGGAGCCGCACTCTCTAGCATCCTGAGTTTCCCTGTGTCAATTCCCATCGAAATCCTTCTACTGAATTGTCCCAATCTCTGGGATAATTTCAAAGGATGGATTGAACTCGCAAATCCCCCTCCACCTATGAACAACATCGAAGATATCTCTGTGCGGATGGGTGAGAGAGATGACATACACAACAATATTGTGCCTTTGATCCACAAGGCATATAATGAAGTCCAAGCCATAGTGGATGGTGGAGCAGGTGTAAATGTCCTATCAAAGGAGCTCTCAAAGGTGTACAGGTCTTTATGGGACATGCCAACTATTATAGAAAATTTATATTGCGGTATGCCAAGATAGCTAGACCACTTTACAAATTATTAATGGAATTCTTATGGACACAAGAGTGTGACCAAGCCTTTGAGCTTTTAAAGTGGTGCCTAATGAGAGCACCCATCCTTATATCTCCCAATTGGGAAATTGATTTTCATGTTCATACTGATGGATCCAAGTATGCAATTGGGAGTGTGCTTTGTCAACCTGGTGAACATAAGAAAGACCGCATTCTACTTTGCGAGTCTCAACAACTCAATGATGCAGAGATCAACTATACCACCACGAAAAGAGAAGCCCTAGCAATTGTGTATAGTGTTAAGAAATTTCGGCACTATCTACTGGGAAATGATTTTGTCTTCTACACCAACCATCAAGCATTGCTTTATCTTGTGAACCGTCCGTGTATAACAGGAAGAATAACCAAATGGCTCCTCTTGCTTCAAGAATTCAACTTCAAAATAGTGGTCCGCAAAGGTGCCCAACATTACATTGCTAATCACATGTCTCGTGTTAAGTCGGGAGAAGAAGCCACTGGAGTAGAAGACGACTTACTAGATGCCACACTATTTCAAATAGATTTTGTTTTAGAGTGGTGTGGAGATATCATTGGGTACTTAATGGCAAAAAGGCCACCCCCTGAAATGAAAGCACTAGATGCCAGAAAACTAATTCTAAAGGCTGCACCCTATCAACTCATTACAGGACAACTGTACAAGATGGGCAAGGATCAAGTATTAAGAAGATGTGTAATGCCTCATGAGATCATGCCAATCTTGAGTGAAGTCCATGAAGGCATTGCAGGAGGACACTTCCAAGGGGAAGCCACAGTAAGAAAAGTCCTCGCAGGCTACTTGTGGCCAACACTATGGGCAGATCTGCCTATGAATATGTAAAAGGATGTGATATATGCCAATGGACTACTAAACCACGACACAAAGACTTCAATCCCCTAACAACAGTTGTTGCACAAAAACCATTTGAAAAATGGGGGATTGACTATGTGGGTCCCATCCATCCAACATCAAAAGGAACACAGGCACGCTACATCATTGTGTCCACTGATTACTTTACAAAATGGGCTGAAGCTAAAGCAGTCAGAAAGGTAGATGCCAGAAGCACAGCAAGATTCTTATACGAAAATGTGATCACCCGATTTGGATGTCCCATTGAAATTGTGTCGGATAGAGGCACACATTTTGTCAATGAGCAAGAACTCTTGTCTGGCTTTATGGTAATCCATAGAAAAAGCACACCCTACTACCCCCAAGGGAATGGACAGGCCGAATCCGCCAACAAAATATTATGCATTATCCTCACCAAGGTAGTAGAACCACAGCGTTCTGATTGGGTAGACAAACACACAAGGGGAAACTGAAGTATCTAGGTCAAGGACCCTACCGAGTAAGAAAGATGAGTCCCATCGGAGTTGTGCTGCTAGAAACATTGGATGGAGTCCAATTCTGCATGAATAATTGTGCCACACACTTTCATTCCACACTCTCAAAGAATGTATAAAAATAAGATCTCTCACAAACACACACAAAGGTCATACCTACATGCCAACTAATCTATTGATCAATGGTACACCACATGCATATGGATGCAGGTTCAGAAAAAATGCCGCCACTAAAGAGGATGCGTAGAAAGAGCCCACCGCCTCAATCACGAGACCCCCTCTAGAATTCGCAGCCATCTACATCCTCTCAACCACGGCGAGCACAGGTATTTGTGGTCCAAAGCAATAGCTCCGAGGAGGATTTAGTGCATGACCAAGAAGAACAAATGCCACCCCAGTCACCATTGACCTACACAACCATTGATGGGGCCCACTCACTGGAACTTGTTTGGCCACACCTACATCGACTTATGCTCTTTCCAAGGAAGCAACATCTTACTTAGAGCAAAGGGGTCTAGGCAGTTTGCATGAGAGCCTAAAATTCTTGGAGGACAATCCTACAATGACTACATACATCAGGGACTTTCTCCATTCTTACCACTCCAGCAATGCACAAATTGGCAAGTACAGTACCATCACTGTACATCAGAGCCCACTCAGCATTATCCTCGACAGTACAGTCATTCAAAGGGCTTTCTCACTCCCAACACAAGGTGCCAAATACCCTACACGGCCTACCAATGCTAAATTTCTCGAAGTATAGCCTCTCCTCACCAAGGGCACACTGATCCATAGCGACGGCATATTACTTCGCACTTTCCTTAACCATCGCCTCAGGGAGGCATCACAATTCCTATCCACATTCCTAGGGGTTCAGTGCAGCAAGAATCAATCCCTTCCACTCCGCGCATTTGTTTTGCTGAGTAGGAAGCTAAAGCAAGACTGGATCCGGCACACTGTCATCTTCTTTACAAAAAAACTAGATGGTTCATCAAGCCAAAAATGTAAAATTCCACACTTATTGGCTATAATCATAAAAAAAGAGCTAAAGAATCAGAAATGACTCTGCCCCAGTCACCAAAGCCAATTGAGGAGTTGGACATTCCCTTCTCACTAGTATGGGAGCCATCACCAACTTCTCCTACTATCACATTGGCAAGTGCAGATGCCTTAGAAGAAATACCTATTCTTGAGGTCGGAATTGAGGAATTGCCCCACAAGGTGTTGCAGCTCGATGCACAACTACAACTAATATATCTCCAACAACAGCAGCAACCAAAGCCTAAGGCAAGATCGGCACCAAAGCCTGAGGCTACATCAACACTAGAACCGCCCATCGAGGCCATGCCAGTCGATGAGCCACAAGGGGAGCTAGTGCCAGATCAACAGTATGACTATTGTACACAAATGATTGAAATACCATTGGAACAACCTCCCACAAGTACTACAGAATCATCAGGATGGCTACATGGGCACCACTTGTATCAGTAGTATCGCCAGTCCTCATCACCGTTTGTCATTCTCCAACATCAAGCTAGACAAATGATCCAAATGTCAGAACTATCCACTAGCTTGGCCAAGGAAGAATATGCAAGAGAATTGGACAAACAGACTGCAACAGAAATCAAAGACCAAGTCCAGGAAATCGCCATAGAGGTCAAGGCACTTTGGGCACAAATAGATGAGAAGGAGGTAGAAGAAGTACGCATGAACCAAGCTCTCCAAGCACAAGAGAAGGCAGTGAGGGATGTGACCTCCAACCTCCACCAAAGCCAAACACAACTGACATCAGTAGTACAAGCAACGGCAATCCTATAGACCTACTATAACTCCTCGACCTCCACACATGCTCAGTAGATGGAGGTAGTGGCACAAACTTGAATCACTCTAATTCACAAGGAAGAAGAGCTCTAGGATTGCAAAGACAAGCTTGAAGACATGAAACAGTCTTTGGCAGTACGTGCCTTCAGCATTGATGAGCTTACAAGGGAATGCAGAATCTTAAAGGACCAACTTGCTACCGCTAAAGAGGCCAGCACTTCACAAGCACAAGTCTTGGACCAATGGTCCAATACCACTGAAGACATTCCTCAATAGGCAAAGGTCACCTTGCAAATGCGAAAGCTTAAGGAGGCATATACAACCATCTACCAGAAATACAAAGAAAAAATCAACGAGATGCACTCCCAAAAGATAATCATCTCCAACCTTGAACTCCAATTGCTAGTGCACAACAATGAGGCAATGGAAGACAACACCAATGAAGCCCCACTACAATGCACAATGGTGGTGTACCAAGAGCTTGTGGCTGCATTACAAGTGGAAGATCACCTCAACGCACGTGTGCTTATCCAATGGAAGCAACTCCAAATTAGGATCATATCTGCTCATCCAACAATCAAATGGGAACGTTCCATAGGGACCAAAACTCTACGCATAATTTACCAAGACTTATTCGAAGATGAGAAAAATATCTTCTACCTATCTACACATGCCGCCCCATAATGGAATGAAGCCCACACTCTTTGGGTCATTGTGTTGAGTTCTACTTTGGTATTCCAAGCAATTGTCTCAAGTGTCCATGCTTCCTTGCACTCCACGTCCAAAAGCATCTCCTAACATTTCCTCCTCCCCTCTCCTCTAACCTTGCAACCCATACTCTCCCTCTCCTCCTCCCTCGTTCTCCTCCCTCCTCCTCCTCCTCCCTTCTCCTCCTCCCTCCTCCTCCTCCTCCTCCCCCCCCCTCCTCCTCCCTCCTCTCTCTTCTTTCCCCCATGGTCTTACACCTTCTTCCTCTCCCACTCCTATGCTCCCCCTAAACCCTTAGTTCCTCAACCCTTAACCTCCATGATCTATGAGGGAGATGAGTTCTCCACCATGTACTATACCATGAACGTTGGATCCTCCTTCTAACCCTTGAACCTCTTCTAAACTCTGGAACCTCTTCTAAACTCTAAAACCTCCTTCTAAACTCTAAAACCTCCTTCTAAACTCTGAAACCTACTTCTAAACTCTGGAACCTCTCTCTAAACCCTGGAGCCTCCTTATAAACCCTTCAACCCCCAATGAAGACGAAAGTTTCATTACCGCAATTATGATGATGCACATTCCTTTCACACATGCATGTACTATGTTTTCTTACCACACTTAAGCCTACGTCTCTCAACGAAATACAACTCGAGGTCCTAAGCTACCCGTATACTACAAACGACAACCCCGATATATCTATAGGTGACAAAAATCCTCAGAACCCTGCATACTGAGAAAACCCTGCTCTTCCTGTGAAAGCCGTGGGAAAGAGCCAACAACCAGCTTCAACCGTCTCATCCAAAAGGCATTGCCAACGGTCGAAAAAATTTGGGATAGAGTCATTTTCATCAAGTTGAAGAAATAAGAGTTTCCAATGAGCATGGACCTATGTGGCGATGTCAGCATGATCATAGGAGGCTTTCAACTTTTCCCAAATCTCCATAGATGTGTCGAGTGAATGTACCAACTGGAGTTGTGAATCGCCACAATGTAGGATGATTTTTGAGTGGGCTTTGGCATCTGTGAGAAGCCAAGCTTTTTTCCTTAGGTGAGCCAACAACTGCTAGTTTGACATAGGTCCATTTTACCACCACCAACCAAAGATCCGAATGCTAGAGAAGGGCGTTCATCTTGATCTGTAATTTGAATTCGAGAGCTTTTCAATCTCATAGGCGCGTTTGACGGTTGTGCTAGTTGAAGCCATACCGAAGCAAAATGATTGGCTTAGTGGGAGTGTGGAGACTTTAGGAGAAGTGCACAGGCATAATGCAAGAGGAGGGAGATTGTTTCATCCTACACGGGCTCCCAATAGGGGATGAAACAATATAGATCAACCACACGATTGGCCAAGAGGGGATCAAATTTGTCTGCAGACATGAAGAGTTATGCAGAAGAGAGAAGTGAGCAAGAAGAGGCATCGCGACCTCGAATACCATGTTGTGATATTAAGGTGAACAAGAAAGGAGGAAAGGCATGCATGCGGAGAAGAAGAGAGAAAACGTGAGAGGAGCGGCACGATCATGTTTTACATAGAATAAGAGTCTATTATTCAGAGAAGAACCCATGTTCATATAGAACGTGGAAGACGTTACAACTATGTGCATGAGGGAATGACATTGTGCGCCTCATGGTGGTATTTAACCTAACCACAATTTAGAGTTAATTATTCCAAGACTGTCTACATGCATGAATCACTAGAGATGCATGTTGATGAAGGAGCATTGATGGAGCTTTCTTTGCACATTGTTGTCATTGATCTTGTCTTCCACCATTGGTTGGAGTTATTGATGGCACTGGCATCATTTCTTATGAACTGTTCCATTGAAGAAGAGCAAAGCTTCTCCTTGCTGTCATGTTTGTCCATGTGAGCCTTTTCTCCTCCTTGAGAGAGAGACTCAATTTCTCTTCAGCTCACTCTACGATGAAGTATACTTTCTTTCCGCAAGGACCAAGAGTTCTAGTCTTGTGCATGGGGTGGGTCTTGGAGAAAACAACCTCAGCATGGGCGCGAGCTCGATTCGAGCTCTGTTCATATCTTGGCAACCTTGTCGATGTTTGTGACGAGTTGCAAGCTGAAAACTCGTTCATGATATTGATGTCATCTGTCACACAAGGTCTCCTTATGGCTAAGATCTTGGCATATTGTGTCCGTGGAGAGCATTGCTACTCATTGCTACTAGTTGCATAAGGCGCTTTTGCTTGTAGATGTAGTCACTGCCATCCCTAGAGGCCTAAGGCCTTTGTACTTGTAGAGATGAAGGCTTTGAAGCATTTCTTTGGTTGCCAGCCTCCCACTCCTTATCTTTGAAGGCTCCATAGAAAAAATACAGCTTGCATAAGATGCAGTTGGAGAAGATTTTTGAGGCTAAAGAAGGATGAAGAAACCTAGTATCTCTCCCCTTCTCTCTTTCAAGAAACCTTACACCTAGGATGAACTTTACGAACTCCCATAAAACTCACTCAAGAATGAACACCAAGAAACATAATCACTCAAGATGCGATATTTGAAGCTCTAGGAAATGAATTCTTGAGATTTCTTAACCAAAATGAAGATGGGAAGGGCCTTTACAAGAAGAGATAGAGATGGAATGGGGATGCCGCGAGGAGAGGGCTTTCTACCTTTACTGAGCAAGGGATTTTTTGCCTTGGAGGAACTAGGTCTTGTGCTTTCTTTTAAGAAAACTCTTTCAATGGAAGATGCCTCATGAAAGGAGGGCTTAATGCTCATGAAGGGAGTGGGAGTACCATCGACTCTAATACCATGATAGAAAAAGTGAGAGACGGAGAGAGAGAGAGAGAGGTATAGCTACTTGTACACTAAGTTGTATTGAAGATGAACATGAATATATACATAAGTAACCCATAGGATTAGGGTTAGGGTTTTCCCCTCTTGCCCTAGAGGTATGGTGCAATTTACACCATCCTCAACACTTGCTATCATGATTGGTGAAAATTTTAATTGGTATGCTCTCTTTCCATCCTATCATTTTGGGAAATGGGATGAATTCAAAAGTTATTTATTAAATAATTTCCAACTACAAGTAGAGAGTTTGTCATGAATTGACCAATATGAAAAGATGATATTTAATAAAGACTATGAGAAGTAGAACTCAAAGATAAGCTTGTGACATGGTATATCAATGGATTACCACCAAAAGCTAGTTTACTTGTAAAAACGTACCAACAAGTACTTTGGGGGTCAAGGTATGCAAGTTGGTATTACTTGGGGGATTGTATTGCTAGGAAAACTCTTCCATGTGGGGATTCTGAATTATAGTTTTGCATATGATTCCAAGTTTTTAAAGAAAGGTCCATAAGCAATGGTTGATGAAAAGTGTGAAACCCCCTCGACATTATACATAGAGACAAAGACATTCTATAAGGTGTTTTTAGTGACATAAGGTGGGTCATGTGAGAAGTTTTTGTACCAAAAGGGTTCCAAGTAGACCCCATTCTCATAAAACCATGGTTTGCACTTAGATTTCAAGAAAATGTATCATAATTGAAGAACTTGTCCTAGAGGAAGGCTATTCTATGTGGCAAAAGCCATTGCAATAGGTAAGAGAGGTAATGAAAAATATGCCTCCAAGGAATGATCTCATTGATGATGGCATTATAATAGCTTTTTGTTATACCATTAGGATGTGAATTCAATGAAGCAAAGTGAAAATAAATGTGTGGAAACCTTTGAAAGTGCATTTAGTTTCTAGTGGGTATATTGAAAAAAATGAAAGGAATTCATATGCCAATCTAAAGAAAGACTATATATATCCCAATTTAAGGTTAGCTGATGGGATTTATTAGATGTACTGTACAAAATTTATGTAAACATGCAAGATTGTATGCTAAATAATAAATTATTGGAGAAATAATTGATTTGTGGGAGGGTATATAACAATTATTAACCTCTTTGTACTCATTTTTCATAGGGAATGAGTGATCATAGTTATAAATAGCATGATGATGCAAAACAATGATAGATGAGCTTGGAAGTCATGTATGAATATGATAAAAAAGTTCTCAATGACCATGTTTTTAAGTAAGTATGAGATTGTAAGTGATGGCTCCATATGAGAAACAAGTACAGTTGAGATTTAGACATCAAGATGATTAGAGGAGTTAAAGTCTACATCCTTTTGATTGTTTGGGTATGATTGGTGGATGTGTATATAGGATTGGATTTAAGTTAGAGCATGAGGACTTAGTTTCTACAATATAGGTCTAAGGTGGTAAATCCCCTTGAATGGTGGGGATCACTCAAGCCTTGGTGATAGTCAATACCAAGCTTGTTGTGTTGACTCTATCTCTTTCATTCAGTCCTCCAATCCTCACCACTCCCTTTCCCACTTTTGTGAGAACCTAGAGCCTAAGGCTCTTCTTCTTCTTCCCCCTCTTGCCACTTGTGGATTCTCCATGATTTGCCTTCTATAGTTGATTTTTTGTGAGCTCCTATGCTGTTGTTATTTCTAACGACAATTTCTTAATATCCACTACTATCAACATCTTGGTTGTCATTGTATATTAATTCATCGCTTTAACATGCAGTTGTATTGTTTGGAATTCCTCTCAAGATATTGGTTAGTGGCCGTTCCTCGGGGGGTTGTCACATAATGTTAGTGTACCACATGCATTGGTATTTGAATTCAGCTTTTAAGAAAATTTTAATAGGATTACGATAACTGCAAAGGTTTTTAAATGCTATTTTTATTTAAAAAACTATTAGCTTGTAAGAAAAATGCAAGTTATTGCTACAGGAGCAACTAGAAGGCAAGATTGTGCTCTAGGAAGAGTTGCTTTAGACCCACTCACAACTGCAGCAAACTCACAATGAATTGGATGACTTTGGCAACCTGCAATGCGAAGTGAAGTGATTGAAGAGAATTAGGCGCAAGCACATGTCATAATGATTTTTGGGAAGAATGTGAAGCTACAGCATGCCTTGCAAGCACAAACATGAAGATATAGCATGCCTTACAGTGTTTGTAATAAAAGACCTCAGAGGTTTCGCAGTAGCAAGTACCTCGAGCGATGGAGAAATACAATTAGCTCCAACACTTGATCAGTATCCTCCAAGTACTCAATGCGAACCCAAATAAGCTACCTCGCTACCGCCGTGGCCAACAGCCACCACCAGACAATGATGGCACAAATGGCCAAGCTAGTGTGCAAAACTCCTCAAATCTAAGCGAGTAGGTGGGCACCTCACGACAACACTACATGGAAGGGAGAGGAGCCTTACAAACAAAGGCAACAGAAGGGATCTCAGTACAGGCTCCCCTAATGTTACATTCAATAGGCTGAGCGAAGGGTACTGAGCAAGCTACTCAGACCGATTACACTTTTGAAGATGCAATAGTGCAAGTAAGGTGTCACTACAAGTCATGGGCCTCTTTTTGACACTGATACCGATGCTAAATACCAATATATATTTTTTAAACGAGTGGAAAGATTTGGAAACTCTGTCGTTGTGGATGTCGCAAAGAACCCATCGGTGCAAGCGTCGGTATGACCGTTGGTAAAATATGCTCGACAATGTCAGTATGGGCATCTGTATATACTGACATTGTAGTGTCCGTACAAGTGCCGGTATCTACCAACTTTTTTATAGAAGATTTAAAAGAATTATGTGGGGCAGGATGGGGCTTGTTTTAGTTCCATCCTGCCCCCCATAATTTTGTTCCCCATTATAATCACGATTAAATGTTACAAATGTGGAAGTGTACATTACACTTTTGCAATGAAAGTCTACAAAGTAATGTCAAAATGCTACAAAATGGCAAATCCACATAAGGAATGTGCTAATGTGCTACAAAATGGCAAAAGTGCCGAACTGCAAAATGCCCAATCCACCGAGGTGCGCAATCTACTACAAAATGGCAGAAGTGCCAAAATATTGAACCACTAAATGTTGTCCTATCCTACTATTGCTCCTCCTCGTCCTCCTAGCTTTCCTTGACCTCGGTCTCTCATCTACGTGCGGCCTCCTCGTCACCCTCCTCACCCTCGGTGTCTTTGCGTGTCTCCTCGATCCCTTGCCCTCCTTTGCTCCGTACCGATCTCCGGATGGGTTGAAAATACTATAAAGATAGTGGGAGAGAAGGAAGGAGTCTCACTTGTGGCTTTCTCACATACACAATCGGGGAATACACATAAAGGCGGAGGCTGAAAATAGTTTTTCTCTTCTTAGTTGTGAAAGCCAAAAGAACTCTAGTACAAGAAAATAGAAGAACCCTATATGTGGGTCTCAAATCAAACTCAGCTAACTAAGGTGGCATACTAAGTGAGCCACGAACTAGAGTACATAAAGATAGCTGTCATCTAGCTATTATTCATGGGCGGTGTACCAACCGCATCTACAGCTAACAAGTCAGTGACATAAATGCACAACAGTCACCTTGGCATATCACGAGTGGAGCTCGATATCTCAACACTCCCCCTCGAGCTCAATCCCAATTCCTGCACACACCAAGCAGGTCTCTGAACTTGCGCAGCTTCTCTACGCCCAATGCCTTCGTGAATATGTCAACTACCTAATCCTTTGTGCTGACATAAACTAGATCAATAAGACCTAGTAAAACCTTACTGCTCATGTTGTCACAATAAATGACAACTGGCCCATCTGTAGACTGATGCATATCATAAAGTAGCTTATGCAACCAAGCTACCTCACATGCAGCCATTGCTGCACCCCTGTACTCAGCCTCTGTGCTCGACAAGGCAACTGTAGGTTGTTTCTTACTGCTCCAAGTGACTGCAGCACTCCTAAAAGAGAACACATATCCACTAGTAGATCGTCTATCAAAAATAATACCATCCCAATCAGCATCAGTGTATCCATGCAACTCTATCTGAATCCCAGCCTCATAAAATAGTCCATACTGCAATGTGGACTTCACATACCTGAGTATGCGTCTAGCCGCATCCAAATGCGGTTTCCTTGGAGCCTGCATAAACTGACTTACCAATCGAACAGTATAGCTCAA
Source organism: Dipteris shenzhenensis (assembly GCF_047967505.1). Taxonomy (NCBI): domain Eukaryota; kingdom Viridiplantae; phylum Streptophyta; class Polypodiopsida; order Gleicheniales; family Dipteridaceae; genus Dipteris; species Dipteris shenzhenensis. The sequence goes on along the minus strand of NC_141625.1, from coordinate 35,080,106 downwards.
ATCTGGCCTGGTAATAGTCATATAAATGAAACTTCCTACTACGCGTCTGTACATAGTAGGGTCTTCTAGAAGCTCACTTGCATCTACGCTCAGCTTCACATTCTGCTCCAAAGGAACTGAAATAGGCTTACAGCCTGTCATCCCATATTTGGACAGCATGTCCAATCCATACTACCTCTGCAAGAGCTGTATCCCACTTGGTGATCTAATCACCTCAATGCCCAAGAAATAATGCAGCTCTCCCAAATCCTTCATCTCAAACTTCTGCTTCAATAGCATTTTCACATGAAGGATATCTTCATCAGTATCATCTATGATGATCAAATCATCAACATAAATGACAAGCAGCATAATACCTTTCTCTATTTTTCTCACATAAAGTGAGAAATCTGCCTTGGAAATCTGAAAGCCAATAGTGACAAGATAATGTCCTATCTTGTCAGACCATGCTCTAGGTGCTTGCTTCAAGCCATACAAGGCTTTCTTCAACCTACAAACAAACTTAGGATGAACAGCATGAACATAACCTGGTGGCTGCTCCATAAAGACCTCTTCTTGCAAATCACCATGCAGGAAGGCATTCTTTACATCCATCTGATGTAAAGACCATCCCTTTGATGCAGCCATAGCAATGACTGCTCTTATGGTTGCCATCCTTGCAATGGGACTGAATGTTTCTTCATAATCAATGCCATATGTCTATGCATACCCCTTGACAACTAGTCTTGCCTTGTATCTATTCACAGAACCATTTGCATTGTGCTTCACCTTATAAACCCACTTACAGCCAATTGCATTCTTGTCTTTAGGAAAAGGCACCAATTCCCATGTAGCATCTGCTTCCAAGGCATCCATTTCTTCATCCACGGCTTTCTCCCATTTTTCTTTTCCCATGGCTTGCTCAAAAGAAGTGGGTTCTGTTCCTGTATCACTTTGACCATATAGGCGTAGTGAATGGTTGTAAATCCATCATATTTCATCCTATCCATAGGATACCTAGCTCTGGTAGACCTGTGCAAAATAGGCTTACTTCCAGGTGCTCTCAAAACATTCCTGGTCTTCCTTACTCCAGGTGTAACAATAGAAGGAATACCCAACTCATCATCAATGCTCTATTCTGAGCCACTGGATTCACCATCCACATAAGAGTGACCTGCATTCACATCAAACATGGGCTGGTCTACCTTCTCTTTTCCTTTTCGTGATACATGCATACCACTATCTGCAGTGCTTTGAGGAGATTCTCCTGATCTCATTCTACTTATCCATGGCGAAGTATGTGAACCACTGCTAGAGGACACTCCAGGTCCACTAATATTTTGTGATTGATGCTATGAATTCTGTGCAGCATTACCATTTTGTGCATCTACATCATCAATCATATTTACTAGTTTATACCAGCTCCTCATCTCATCAAAAACAACATTTCTGCTCACTGTAAACTTACGAGTAGAAGGGTTATAGCATCCTTTCTGCTGCAAAGAATAACCAATAAAGATGCACTTCTCAACCTTTGGATCCAACTTGGACCTCAACTCATCTGGCACATGAACATAGGCAATGCAACCAAAAATTTTCAAATGAGAAACATCTGGTTTCCTACCAGTATACATCTCCTCTGGCGTTATGCCATGTATTACTGCAATGGGAGTCCTGTTCATTATGTAAACTGCTGTAGCAAGTGCTTCAGCCCAATAATAATCTAGTAGGTCTTTTTCATTTAGCATGGCCCGAGATACCTCTCCAGTATGCTTGTTTTTCCTTTCTGCAAGTCCATTTTGCTGTGGGGTATGACTTTATGAAGATTTCTGCTTTATGGCATGCTCCTGCAGGAACCTTGCAAACTCATTTGAGAGGTACTCTCTGTTGACTCTGTGCCAACATGAACTTATGAAGAAAGAGAAGGTGTTACAACTTTGTGATACAACTTTGTGATACAACTTTGTGTTACAACTTCTAGACACAACTTTATGTTACAACTTTGTGTTACAACTTTGTGATACAACTTTGTGTTACAACTTTGTGATACGACTTTGTGTTACAACTTTGTGTTACATGCAGAGAGAGAAGCTCTCCAACTTGTATAAATACCCCATAATGGAATGAACCCCACACTCTTGGGGCATTGTGTTGAGTCTACATTGGTATTCCAAGCATTTGTCTCAAGTGTCCATGCTTCCTTGCACTGCACGTCCAAAAGCATGTCCTAACCTTGCAACCCTTCTCCCCTCTCCTCCAACCCTGCAACCCACCCTCTCCCTCTCCTCCTCCCTCCTCCTCCCTCCTCCTCCTCCTCCTCCTCCCTCCTCCTCCTCCTCCTCTCTCCTCTCCCTCCCTCCTCCTCCTTCCTCCTCTCTCTTCTTTCACCCATGCTCTTACACCTTCTTCCTCTCCCACTCCTATGCTTTCCTAAACCCTTAAACTCCATGATCTACGAGGGAGACGAGTTCTCCACCATGTACTCTACTCTGAACCTTGGATCCTCCTTCTAACCCTGGACTCCTTCTAAACCTTGGAACCTCCTTCTAAACCCTGGAACTCTTTCTGAACCCTGGAACCTCCTTCTGAACCCTGGAACTTCTCCTAAACCCTTGAACTCTTTCTAAACCCTACAACCTCCTTCTGAACCCTTAAACTCCTCCTAAACCCTACAACCCCCAATGAAGGCGAAAGCCTTCATTACCCCAACAACAATGGTTTACGTGCCTTTTACACATGCTTGCATTTTGTTTACTCACCACACTTAAGCCTACGTCTCTCACCGGAACACGACTCGAGGTCCTAAGCTACACATATACTACAACGACAATCCCAATATATCTGTAGGTGACAAAAAGCCTCGGAACACTGCAACATAGAACCCAGCTCTTCCTACGGAAGCAGTAGGAAAGAGCCAACATTTGGCCTCTCTGCCATCCACCACGACCTCTTTGGCTCCCCCTGCCTCTAGAGTTACCATGTCCTCCTCCATAGGACTGGTTTTCTTGAGTTTGCTGCATATTCTGATTTCTACCATGGCCTCCAGATCGGCCTGCTCTACCTCTGCCTCTACCTCTTCCAGCATTTGAGTAGAAGATAGTTTCTTTTGAAGTTCCTCCTGAAGAAGATGCACCACCATTTCTCTGCTCTTCAGAAGTTAGAAGAGCAATCAACTCCTCAAAATCAAGAATTTTTTCACGGACGGCAATGGATGTCCAGAACTGTGCATAATCCTTTCCTAGACCATTCAAGGTCACAGAAACTAAATCATCATCTTCCACTGGCAACCCAATGGAAGCAAGTGCATCTGCAATTTTCTTCACCTTCATGTGGTAGTCATTGATGCTCATATTTTCTCTCTGCACATTGTGCAACTCCTGCTTGAGCTGCATTTTCCTGGCTTGCGTATTTGTGCTGTACATTTTTGCCAAAGTATCCCATGCCTCCTTTGGCGTACTTGCATCTTGATTATGCACAATCATAGAATCTAAAATACTGATAGACAGCCAGTACATAACGTTTCTAGCTCTCTCATGCCATCCTTTAGATGCCTGCATTTCCTGTTGATTGGGAACATTAGGAAGAACTGGTTCTTCTTCATTTCCTGTAATGAACTCCCAATAGCCTTTTCCCATAAGGAAATTCGTCATTCTAAACTTCCATGCTTGGAAGTTGTTCTTGTCAAGCTTTTCAGTGACCATCTGTGAAAGAGAATCAGACGCCATTACAGAACACTGCAAAATATTCTGTCATTGCAAAAAACACAGCTTCTGCCTCACAAGGGCAAATCTGCAAAACTGACGAAAGTGGTATTTGACCACACAGTCACTTCCTAGTGACAATTTTGCATCAACAGGCAATAAGCATGATTCTGTAACTCCCAATATCTTTGTGCACAGGCATACAATGCAATTTCTGTGGCAACTTTTCAATCTCTGTTGCAACTTTTCACCAACCTGCAGAGCAGTGGTCGCACAGCAAAAATAGGACCTTTTTCTCAGTGCTTGCGGAGCACTTCCGCCTCCAAAACGGGCCCCGAAATGGCCTCTAATCAGAAAAATAAAGTCACTAGTCATAGGGGTAGGCCCTTGAGGAGTTGGATGAGTGGAATCAAAGTCCTCTGGAGAGTACATATCATGACATCTCCTCCTGTGAAGGGTTCCATACTCTCCGGACGTGCAATGTGCTCACATGTCTAATTTAGGGGGATTGGACAAAGACAGACACAAACACAAAAACAAACACAAACATAAGAGCAAGTAAGAAGTAGAAAGAAAATTTACTTAAAAGACAATACTTACACTTTACTTAAAAGAAAATCAATTACTTGAAACTCAAATTCAATTTACTAAAACTCTGGAAAGACAATTATTTACTTAATACTTCATATAGTATCATATATCTCCATAAGCTACATTACCATACGTATACAAAAGAGTATTTATATACCAAATTTGAGTCCAAAAGAGTGTTCACATACAAAATTTATATCCAAAAGAGTTTTCATATAGAAACATTCTTGCAAAAATAGTATTGTTAAACAAAAGTTGTCTCTAAAAGAGACATTCTCCAAAAATGTCAAAAGAGAGGAGGTGGTCTATTGCTTTGCATTACTATCCAAGGTACTTTCCTCCTCACCACTAGACGGGTCACTCGGGACCTCATCTTCCACTTGTTCTAATATATAGTTATACTCTTCTTGGACTATGTACTCATGGTCCAAAAAGATGTCTACACAAACCATTATGTCCTCTATAGTGTCATCCTTGCTATATAGTCAGTTGTAGAGGTCTCTCCAAAGCTTACACAGTCAGTTGTAGGTTTTTTTGTGCCTCCCTTAGTCCATGCCACTCCACACGATCGGTTAGGACCCCACCCACACACATGCACTTCAACGTTATACTTTACCCAAATTGCATCAAGTGCAATCTTTTCTGCTACATGTGATAGAAGAGTTTGGATGTCCCAAATGACAGCAACATGGGGAATCGAGTTGGTGTTTTTAGAAGATTGTTGTAGAGGAGGGCATTCCAGTTTTAATCTGTTTGAAAAAAAAGAACCAAACACAAGCATATAAAACATATTACAAATCATATTAGGGCACTCATTCAAGGTATGTAAAAGAATTCAGGGTATAAACAAGCTACATTCACATTCACTTCTATTCAACAAAATATATATCTCACACAAGCCAATATATTCCCAAAAGATAATTCTAGGAAACTTTATTCCATCCACTATCATTTAGTCCACAATCTGTGCCAATCATGTCCCCTATCTCCCTATCCACTTTATCCTCCTCAACTTTTGAATGTTTGATTCTTTTCCTTTCCCTTATCCACTTCATCCTCCCACAATTTTTAAAGTCTCCCCTCCTCTCTTCTTTGTCTCACACCACTCCTATCTCGTCGTTTCCCTCCTTCCACTCCTTTCACTCTACTACTTCTAGTCGCTCTCTTGTCACTCTCTCGTTGCTCACTACTACTCACTCCCTTCTCTTTGTTCTCTTTCTCTCTCCTACTCTCCATGTCCCCTAGTGAAAATGCTATGGTAGCATACTTGGAGGACTTGTAAAGTCAATATTATGATATAAAGGATGGGGAGGTAGATATACCATCACTCCCTGGTGCGCATCTGTGTCCAAACACACACGCTGAGGGAAAGGATCTACCCAATGAGGACATGTACAAGATAGATCAGGAGATCTTGGAGGATTCTAATGAGGAGATGCAGAGCTTGATCCATGAGGAAGTCCATATGTCAAGGGGAAGCTCCTTGGGCTAAGGAGCAAAAGAAAAAATAGGTGAAGGATAAGAAGAAGAAGAGAGATGACAAAGGGGAGGGTAGCACTTCATCGAAGAAGTGTCTTTAGATTTTATAAAGTACTCCAATTTGGAGAATGTTAGCTACAATTTTTGGTGTATGATCCCTCTCTTGGATATTTGTTGTAACCCCTCTTGCATATTTGTTATGATATATAACGAGATTATGTTGTATCCCTCTCTTTGTTCTTCGTTATGCTGTATGTTTTTTAAAAGAGAAAAGATAGGGGAAAAAGTTTGAAAAGAGAGAGAAAAAGATAGGCTCCTCACATTGGTGCAGCCTAGGATTTAGCAAGCATTTACAGACTCGGATCATTTATTCTTGGGTCTCCAATTTTAGCCTCCAGTTTGCCATGACACAAAAAACAAAAGTCCAAAATGCATTTGAGACAACCGAGACTCTCAAGAATTCAAAGAATGATTTGGAGAGGGGCGCAATGATACAAGTCTACATGTGCTTGCTCAATGTCATGCTATTGAAAGATAGAAGGAAAGGAGAGAAAAAGAGAGAAGGAAAAGAGAGAAGGAAAGGAGAGGAAAAGAGAGGAATAGAGAGAAGGAAAAGAGGGTATAAGAGAGAAGGAAAAGAGATGAAAAGAGAGAAGGAAAAGACAGGAAAAGAGAGCAAAAGATAAGGAAAAGAGAGAACGAAAAGAGAGGAAAAGAGAGAAGGAAAGGAGAGGAAAAGAAAGAAGGAAAATAGAGGAAAAGAGAGGAGAATAGAGGAAAAGATAGGAAAAGAGAGAAGGAAAATAGAGGAAAAGAGAGAAGGAAAAGAGAGGAGGAAAAGAGAGGAAAAGAAAGAAGAAAAAGAGCGAAGGAAAAGAGAGGTAAAGAGAGGAGTGGAGCAGGAAAAGAGAGAAGGAAAGGAGAGGAAAAGAGAGAAGGAAAAGAGAGGAGAAGAGAGAGGAAAAGAGAGGAAAAGAGAGAGCAAAAGAGAGAAGGAAAAGAGAGGAAAAGAGAGAAGAAAAGAGAGGGGAAAAGAGAAGGAGAAGAGAGGAAGAGAGAGAAGAGAAGAGAGGGGAAGAGATGAAACAAGAGAAGAGATAGGAGAAAACAGAGGAAATAGGAGAGGGGAGAGAGGAGGAAGGAAAAGAGAGGAAATAAGAGAAGAGGAGAAGAGAGGAAAAGACAGAAGAGAAGAGAGGGGGAGAGAGTAAATAAGAGAAGAGATGGGAGAAAAGAGAGGAAATAAGAGAGGGGAGAGAAGAGGAAGAAAAAGAGAGAAGGAAAGAGAGGAAAAGAGAGGGGAAAAGGTTCCAAGATAGATTAGCTTGGACTCATAAAGAGAATCTTGAGATAGTGCAAAGTGCTTGATTGATATTACTTCAAATGAACCTTCCTTTCATAGGTGAGGGTACTTACATCCATATGCTTGCTCACATGTGGGATATCTCCTCCATGCAATGTGGCAGCTTGCCCTTTACTCATACCTTTGCTCTACATGTGCTCATGGCACCACAACTCTCAACAGGACCTGCATATCCTTATGAAATTTTCTAATCCTGATTTGGATGGACACTAGCAAGAGAATTGTTAGGGTAGTGTCATCTGCAAAGTGCTCGTTCACCAATTGATTTCTTGAGGGGAGTTCTATACCATTGATTTTTCCTGCAGTTGTTCTTTTATCAGCCATCCCAAGGCATCTGAAGCAATAGCAAATAAGAGGGGGGCTAGAGGGCAACCTTGTCTGATGGATCTTTTCAACATAAAGCTCTGAGACATCTCACCATTCACACACACCTTGGCAGAGGCATTTGATAGTAGCAAAGCTACATAGGAGATAAATTTCTTTCCCAATCCTAGGCTATTGAGTTACTGTAGCAGAAAAGTCCCAATTCAGTCTATCATATGCCTTATCAAAGTCTATTTTAATAAGACATATCTCTTCATTGCTTTCTTCAGCATGAGTGCACCCTTCCCATAAATTGATGATTTCCTCTAATAGATGTCTGTTCTTGATGAATCCTTTCTTTTATTCTAGGATCCACATGTCCATCTTGTGTCTCAGTCTCAAAGCAATTGCTTTAGCATATATCTTATATGAACAATTTAGCATGGTGAGGGGCCTCCAATTTTTTAACACTGTCCTATCCCCTTTCTTTGGTATAAGTTTAATGACCCCTCCATTTAAATGCTCTGGGAGCAGCCCCTGGTTAACACTCTCCCTCCAAAACAGCCAGTAAGGAGGGGCCAACAGTGTCCCAAAAGACTTTCTAGAATTCAATAGGAAGCCCATCTTCTCCAGGTGTTTTACCATCAGCCATTGCAAACATAGCCTGTTTAAGCTCTTAAAGAGATAAGTCTATTTCCAACTGATTTCTGCCTAAGTTAGATACAAATGGTTGTCTGGTAGCATGGCACTTATTTCTAGATTCTAGGACATTATTGTCTGTTGAGTCCACCATGCTTAAAAGGTCTTTGAAATGGCTGACTATGATCTCCATATTTTCTATTTCTAATTTGGCCAATTCTCCATCATCCTTTTATAGCCAAGGGATTTCCTCATGCTTTCTCTTTTTTATGATACTTTTGAAATTCTCTTTAGTTGGTCTGTCTATCTTGCCTACCCACCATTCTGTAGATATTGGCTTTATGAAGCTTGATCTATTCTTGTACTCTGGCTTCTTTTCTTTTGATCAGTAAAACTAATGTTGGGCATTGATATCATTGCTTCAGGTCTTTGTTCAAGATCCTCAATATCCTTCTTAAGCTTGCACATTCTTCTTGCTCTAATGGCTGCTCTGTTCTTTCTGGCTTCCTTTAAATTTTTTGGACCTTTTCAATAGCATCCTTCCAACCCTAGGACAAAGATCCAGCTAGTGCAAAAGAAAATTGCTAACTCTCTATGATTTGTCTTTGAATTGTTTGAAGTTTGAAAAGGGAAAGATTAGCCTTAAACCAAGAGTTTCCTTTCTTCCCAAACCCCAAATCTATACAAGCTAACATTGGCTTGTGATCTGATAAAGTGAGGGAGGAAAAGGTGGTATGCTTGACCTCTAGGGCTTGGTCAATCAGGGAGCAATGTAGACTCTATCTATCCTAGCTTATCTCCTCAAATCACCTACCTGTCTGTTGCTCGAAGTGAATATGCTGGGAGTCCCAATGTCAACCACTTGCAGATTTTCTTTGAGATCTTCCTAGATTTTATGTTCAGAACCCCTGAGTATTGATCCCTTTTGCATCCATTTGTCTTTGATATTCTCAACCATATTGAAGTCCCCCCTAAAAATATGATCACTTCCTAAGCTCAGCATTGAGTCCCATGTGATTCTTCTTTCCATAGAGCCTATTGGCACATAAACTGAAACCACTGTGAAGAGAAAGCTTTTCATTCTGCATTCCAAAGAAAGCCATCTGTGGTTTGGGTTCTGCCTGCACCTGATGACACAGTCCTTGTAATGAGACAAAACCCCAATTGCATTGCCACCCCTGCCTTCATCATGTCTTGTGAAATGCCAAATTCTTCTATTGTCTACCTTTTTAAACCTATTTTCTAGAGAGTCATTTGTAACTTTCACCTCTTGTAATGCAAGAAATGTTGAAGACAGAGAGTTGTCTCTCAACCACTTGGCTAGTTCCTAACTCCTCCAAGGGTCAGTTAATCCACAGCCATTAAAAGTGAGAAAAGTGAATGGTTTATTAACCATTCTTACTCTTCCCCTTTTTAGCCTGGGGGGTTGGGCCTTTGGGTGGAGAACTCTAACCCTTTACTTGGGAGATCCTTCTCTTATTCAGAGTTGTGGCTTGAGGTTTGGCTGGAGGTCGAGGAGAGTTATTCTGTTTTTGAGCCAAGGGAAGTTCTTCCTTTGAGTCTCCTAACTCTGATTCACTCATGATGGCATCTACTTGATTTACATTTTCCTCAAACTCTTTGGACCATCTAGTTCAGCTTCCTCCATTTGAGCATCTTGAATCCATTTTTCAGTTTCTTAGTCTATAAGAGCTTCAAAAGTATTGTTGGTAGCCAAAGGAAAGATTACTTTCTCATTTTCTTGTGGTGCAGCAAGTTTCTTCTAAACCTCTACCTTCTTGTCTGGCCTGTTATCTGTCCCTGTTTCTGTAGTTTTCTCCAAGTCCTGGGTTTTAGTCATGCCTTTGACAATCCACTTTGATTTAGGAGGAAGATTGGGTGGTTGTTGAGCTAGCTCCTGTATTGGTTTGGGTCCATTTCTTTTTAATGGGCAGTTTTTGACTGTGTGCGTTGAGAGCCCACACAGAAAGCATGAATTGGGGAGGTTCTTGTATACAAGAGGCTGCTCCATAAAGACACTTCCATTCCTGTTAACTATCACCAAGGTTTCAGGAAGTTCCTCAGCCACATCCACTCTAACACAAACCTGAGGATTAACTCTAGGGTTAATGAATTACTCCTTTTCAACATCTATCACTTGGCCTAAGCTTCTGCAAAGGTTAGATCTTGATTTACTAAGGAAAAGGGAAGGTCAGGGAGTTCTACCCAAATAAGAACAAAAGTGGATCTTGGTTTATCAGGGTTGAAATATTGGGACCAAAACTCTAAGTATAGGGATTGGTGTCTTATAGTCCACAGGGCATGGTGAAGGGCCTTCGAAGCCATATCCTCAGTTTCAAACATAAAAAAGAAGAAACCTTTTCTTAGAAATCTGACACTAGTGACTACAAGCCCTTTTCTTATCCAATTATTTCTAAGCCATCCCTCTAAAAAAGCAGCAAGGGGACTAGGGCCAGGCAAATAACTAATTAAGGCATGTGATTCAAGCTAGTTTATTGATTGTTCAAGTTTATCTTGATCTAGAAAAGCTACTGTGACATGAAGTTGGGGGTAATAAACTTCATGCACCTCTTCACTTCCCATTACTTTCAAACTGAGTGATAGAGATATTTATCACTAGGAAAGGGACATTAAAAAGAAGCTTTTATACCAAGAGACCATACCATACTATCCTCCCTTAGATGAGAATGAAGATGGTAACATCCCAAGTGATGTTGTACTCAAGCATAGGGAGAAGGAAAGAATCAGCAAAGGCCATAATCTCAGCAAGCCGGTCTGCACCAAAGAGAAGAGCGATACGTTGTTGAAAGAAGATCTTGCAGCTCAACATGACATGAACTGATATATATCGAGGAGTTTGAATGGGCTGATTGGGTCGGATGGGTAGGTTCTGGGGAAACATTGCACCTCCTTCATAGATACCTTAACAATTAGCTCAAAACACTCTCCAAAATATCATAAGACAAGAGACCCATAAGTTTCAGCAGAGAAATGATATCAAATATTCAAACACATATCGAGATGCGCCTTGAAATGGGATTTTCTCTGATATAAGTTTCGCAAAAAATAGAGAAACGATCGGAAAGATATGGGCAGTTTACTGGACGGGGGTAAAAACTGTCTGAAAAAGAAACAGACACAAAGAGAGTCATAGATTTTTGGTTTGACATCTAATATAATAAATAAAGATATAAAATGATGCTCCTTAAAGAGAGCTTCACGCTGATATAAGTTTCATCCAAATTGGACCACCGAGCAAAAAGTTATGAGAAAAATATTGACAGGGGGTCAAACTATCATGAAAAACACCTACTCCTACTAGTGCTGACTTGGGAGAATACTACCTCCATGATTAGACTTCATCAATGATCCAAGTCCCATAGAGGTAGCCTATGAGGGAAGGAATATCCCCCTTTATGGCTTGGGAAATAGATAAACCATGTATGCACAATGAGCAGCCGAATAGACAACACTTCTGAGCACTTTGAAAGAGAAAGCAATGGAAGAAGGGAAGAGACACTCAAGAGAGAGAACTGAAGTGACATTTATTACTAATAGAGTGAGACTCCACTCCAATGCAACTCAAAATACTACAAACACAAGGAGAGGAAGAGGTTTCATACGTACAAGAGGGAGCGGAAGCTCCAAGACTACTCATAGAGAGAGAATGAACTAGAGAGAGATGGACTCAAGAGCCTACATAAGAGAATATCTACAAGAGGGAGAGAAGGCTCATGGAAGAGGCTTGAGGAAACTAGAGCTACTACACCATGAGGCCTAATGGTGGAAGAGATGATGAAAAAGGGAGAGGATGGCTCCTTTTATAGAGATTTTGTCACCCTCCTTCACCCATTTACAATTGCTGCCTGTAGATTCATTTCCCCATCAATCACATTAGCCTGTATGTCACCATCCATGTCCTTTTTGGCTACTCTTGCCATGTGTCCCATTAGAAGATGCTCAAGACTCTTAAAATATTGAGAAAGTCAGGAGTCTCCCCACATGGAGCCCATAGTGACCCTCTGTTTTCCATATGTCCACATCCTCCTTATTCCATATAGGAATTCTAGAAGGATTCCTCTTGACTCCACACTCCTCCACATGCCTTCCACACGCTTGGCATGTGATCTCTCTTATATTATTGGAACACATGGACATGAGCCCACCTCTTTATATGACTCACCCTTCCTATTTTCTAAAAAACCCCATAAGATCCCATACACAAATAACTCTCACCCCATACCAAGGTCTTTATCATCCATACACATGGTATTTACAATGATTCATTCCACTCATCCTCTCAATCCCATACAATATCTTAGAAAATAGAAATAAGTGAGCTTCTTGGCTATCACTTGATACTCAAACTCTTATCAAACATAGAGAAAAACAATACCAATGCCAAATAAAAATATTAATTTTTGGTGTCATATCTTCCCCCCCCAGTAGATCCTCTCTAGTGACAGAGAGGGTCTGTTGGCGCTCAAGGTGGTCGAGCATAGAAGAATTTAAGGCGATACTCATTGGTGCATCCGGGTATCACCATGCCATCAACATCCTCAAGCTGATAGGTTCCATTCATGAACCTCTTTTTGACTGGATATGGTCCCTCCCATCGGCTGATGAACTTTTTGTTTAGCCACTTGTCCAGACGGCTATAAAATCTCATGACCAAATCTCCTTCTACAATATCTTTCTTCTTGCGTAATTTGGTGTCAAAACGGGGCTTGCGCCTTTTTTGAGAAACTTCCAAGTTTTGTAAGGCCTGTAATATGCATTCATCCAAGGCTTCTAGCTATACCAATCATTGAGCATAGGCATCCTTATGTCCTTTTCTTACAACAGTAGTGCAAAGACTATGTATCTCCAATTCAATGGGCAAAATGGCTTCTATTCCATACACTAGTTGGAATGGTGTAAACCCAATAGCTAGCTTGTGTGTGGTTCTGTAAGCCCATAAAACTTCTGCCAAGTGCCTATCCCAATGCCTTTTCTTAGTGTGTACAAGCTTTCCCATTGAATTGCACAACAATCCATTTGTTTTCTCAACCAAGCCATTACATTGGGGATAGTATGGCATGGACATGCTATGATTTATCTTTAGCTTATGCACCACATCTTCAATTAGTTCATTTCTAAAAGAGGTTCCTCCATCAGTGAGAATTTCCAAAGGACAACCAAAGCATGAACAGATTTGATCAAAGAGAAATTTCGTAACTGTGCTTGCCTTGCTATTGACTATGGCCTTGGCCTCTGCCCATCGAGTCGCATAATCTATGGCCACCAATAAATAATGCTTGCCTTGAGATGAGCGAGGGAGTGGTCCCACAAAGTCCAACCCCCACCTCTCAAATGGTCCATATGCTGGAATAGTCTTCAACGGCCCAGGAATCAACTGTCGCCTACCAAACTTTTGGCATACTTTACAACTTTGACACCATTCATATACATCCTTATGAAGGCATGGCCAAAAGTAACCTGCATTAAGAATTCTCCTAGCTATGCTCGCTGAAGCAAAATGACTGGAGCATTCATGACACATTTCTAGGATTCTCCTAGTCTCCATGGGATGGACCACCCGACGGAGCACCTTATCTTTTCCCAATTTATAAATAATGTCATCAACAATAGTATAGGGACAAGCCTTCCTTACCAATCTCTGCTTCTGTTGTGGAGTTAACCCTCGAGGAAACATGCCTTCTTCCACATATTTCTGAACATCTTGCAGTTGTGGCCATCTAGTGTCTACCAAAGAAACCACCCCCCGGTCTTGTACTACAATGGCTTGAGTAGCTAACTCATCTGCCCTTTGATTTTCTTTTATGTTTATACAAAAATCAAACTGACTACATAGTACCATAGCCTTTTGATTAAGCTCATTCAAATGAGGACTTCTTGTCTTGTAATGCCCTTGCATTTGCTTTATAAAATAAGCTGAGAATCTCCTCTTACTTCCAATTCTTTAACTTGACTTTGAAGACAACTGTCCAAACCAAGAATCAAAGCATTATGCTCAGTTGCATTGTTAGTTGTGATACCTGGAAGCTCTAGTCCTCTTGCCCACACCTCTTGACCTTCTGAATTCATCAAGACTATCCCCCCGGATCCTTGTTGGTGTGAAGGACTAAAAGCCCCATCAAAATACAAGACAAAAGCTATTGGTGGTGTCTCCCTTTCATCATTAATGTCCTCCTTATATTTCTTTTCTTCTCTTAGATCCTGCCGTCCTGTGAGCAAATCTGCCATAATGGACCTAGTAGTACTTTTAGTGACAAAAGAGAAAGAGAACTCTTGAAGCTCTAACAACCATTTTGCAAATCTCCCCTCAGGATTAGGCTTGCGAACTAGATATGCTAATACAAACTGAGAGGTAAGGAAGAAAAATGGCTGAGGTAATAAATAGGAGTGAAACTTTCTGACTGAAAACACCAAAGAGAGGGCTTGCTGCTCCATTTCTTCATACCTTGTTTCCACCTCTATAAGCTATTGGCTGGCATAATAGATGGGTTGCATTCTACCTGCCTCTCCTTTTTGTAGCAATACAGCACCAACTAAATGCAAAGATACACTTGGATTTACATAAAAGTCTTGAGACCAATCAGGGGGCTTCAATATTGGGCCCTTACTCATGGCCTCCTTAAGTTGCTGAAAAGACTCTTATTGCTCCACACCCCATTGGAAAGAAACTCCTTTTCTTGTCAACAAGTTTATGGGATGCACTATCTCTGTGAAATCACCACAAAAGCATTGATAATACTTGCTCTTTCCTAGAATTCTGCGAACACCAGTGACACTCTCAGGACTTAGCAATGCCATGATTGGTTGAACCTTGTCAGGATCCATTTGCAGGCCCTCTTTAGACACAATATGCCCCAACAAGACTACTTTTGCTTGAGCCAAATGACACTTGCTAGGATATAGACACCCTTTTGCTTCATCAATCCTAGTCAAGGCCATCTTTAACTTCTCCATGTGATCTATGCGCCGAGAATAAATGCAAAAATCATCCAAAAACACCCTTATGAACTTTCCCAAGTAAGGCTCAAGCACTTGAATCATGAACCTTTGAAATGTAGCTGGTGCATTGGTCAACTCAAAAGGCATCAATCTGTAAGTAAAAACTCCCCAAGGTGTGACAAATGATGTTTTCTTTTGATCTTCCTCCCAAATACGAATTTGAAAGTACCCAGAATACCTATCACATACAGAATACATCTCATGCCTTGCTACTTGGTCTAGTATTTCATCTTGGAATGGCAAAGGAAAATGATCCCTCTTAGTACATGCATTCAAAGGACGAAAGTCCACACAAACCCGCCACTTATTTCCTTTCTTTGGTGTGACAACTATAGGAGATATCCATTCTGAATCATCAATAGGAAAGATGAATCCTGCCTCAAGTAGTTGTGTTACCTCTTTCTTTAGTGCCTCAGCTTGGATCACCACCAATCGCCTCATGCATTGCATAACTGGCTTGCTTTTTTGCTTCAACTCAATCTTGTGCTCCACAAGAGAGACTGGTCAAACTTGTGAATAGCTTGTTGCAAAGAGACATGGAAAATCATCTAGCATATCCAAGTACTGGAGCTTCTCACTACTTTATAGAGAATCACCAAGGAGCTCTTCATTGCGTTGGTGTCGTTTAGTGAGCTCTTCATTGTGTTTGGTGTCGTTCTCTACTTGATAGAGAATCACCAAGAAGCTCTTCATTGCGTTGGTGTCGTTTAGTGTCTCTGTAGGATCTTGTACCACCACCTTATTTCCTCTTGACTCATCCCGATCAGCACCAAGACAAAGACCAAAGGCCACTCCTTCCACCTCACCCTCTGAGCTAGTCTCCTCGAAGCTACACCCTGACTCTTCTTCTTCATCGGTTAAGTCAGAGCTTGAACTCTCTGATATTAAACACTCCTCCTTGACAACTTCCCTTTTGCGGCTTCTGATGTTGTAGCGCACCTTCTTATCATTTCCCTGCAAAATCAATTCTCCAGTATCCCACTTTTGAATAGTCTTTACCTTGCGTAGCCAAGGCCTTCCCAAAATCAATGGATAGGCACATGCATCTGGCTTGGTAGGGATCACCTGAAAAGTAGTCGCCACAGAAATTCCACATACATCCACTTCTAGATTCTTCACAACTCCCAAGGTCTTTACCCTAGTGTTGTCAGCCAATTTGATACAATAAGAAGAGGTAGTAGTAGAGTATTTTAAATCATCATCTATCATGGTCTTCTCACTCATGAAGTTAATTGATGCACCTTCATCAATGTACACATTAGAAATCACTTGATCATCAATGATCACATCAACCACAGGTACATCATCACCAACATCTATATCTACCTTTTTAACAAGAGGAATGGCACTTTTCTTCTTTTGCTTCTTTGACACTCTTGTGCTTGCTAGCTTTCCCCATTCCTTCCGTAGTTTTAGAGACAAAGCAAGCAATTGACCAAAGGTGATATGAGCTTCCTTTTCTTTAAGGTCAGACAACAAGTCATAGCTTCCAATACCTTGTCCTAAAGGAAAGTCTGACTGGCTAATTCTCCTTCTAGATGCCTTCTTTTTCTTACTATGGAGTTCCTCTTCCTGATGTTCCTCCTCTGCTTCTTCCTTACTTTCTTCTTCTTCTTTTGCTTTACCACACCCTTGTTAAGCCATCATTACCTCTCTTTCCTCATCCCCTAAAGAAGCTTCTAACAAGAATACTTGTTTTTTTTCTTTCTTTCTCAATCTAGGACACTCAGGGTGATAGTGACCTTTTTCATTACATTCATAGCAAGTGACCCCACTCTTATCTCAAGGCCTATCTTCACTCTTTGGTGCTCTAGGTTGTCGTGCATTAACCAAATGCAATTTTAAATTAGCAAACTTTGCGGACTTTGGTACCTGAGGAGTGCCCATTACCTCCACCTTAGAAGTTGAAGCTGTTGAAGACACAAAAGAGGATTCAATCTTTAGAGAAGCTCCTTTCTTGGTCGTAATGTGAAGTGCCTCCACGTATGTTATTGGATCCTTACTCATTACTTTTAAGTGAAGACGAGGCTCCGAAACCATAACAAATTTGCTCATCTTTAAGTGCTCCATCCCTACAACACTTTGAGGGGCTGATGATACAAATGGCACAACTCGCAAAGCTGCCCTTTCATACTTTGTCCATAAAGTTTGATATCGGATTGCCAACGTAAAGACCATCTCACCCTCTCCTTGATAGAACCGGTCCAACTGCAACATACCTGGTGTCTCCACCAAAAGATGTGACATGAAGTTGGGGGTAATAAACTTCACGCACCTCTTTACTTCCTACTGCTTTCGAACTAAGTGATAGAGATATTTATCACTAGGAAAGGGACATTAAAAAGAAGCTTTTATACCAAGAGACCACACCATACTATCCTCCCTTAGATGAGAATGAAGATGGTCACATCCCAAGTGATGTTGTACTCAAGCATAGGGAGAAGGAAAGGGTCAGCGGAGGCCATAATCTCACCACGCCGGTCTGCGCCAAAAAGAAGAGAGATATGTTGAAGATCTTGTGGCTCACCATGACATGAACTGATATATATCGAGGAGTTTGAAGAGGCTGATTGGGTCGGATGGGTAGGTTCTGGGGAAACATTGCACCTCCTTCATAAATACCTTAACAATTAGCTCAAAACACTCTCCAAAATATCATAAGACACAGAGACCCATAACTTTTAGCAGAGACATGATATAAAGTATTCAAACACATATCGAGATGCACCTTGAAATACACTTCGCTTTGATTAAAGTTTTGTAAGAAACAGAGAAGCGATCGGAAAGATATGGGCAGTTTACTGGACGGAGGTAAAAACTGTTTGTAAAAGAAACACTCACACATGGAGAGTCATAGATTTTTTGTTTGACATTTAATATAATAAAAAAAGACATAAGATGATGTTCTTGAACACAGCTTTACACTGATATAAGCTTCATCCAAATTGGACCACCGAGCGAAAAGTTATGAGCAAAATACTGACAGGGGGTCAAACTGTCATGAAAAACACCTACTCCTTCTACTGGTGTCAATTTGGGAGAATACTACCTCCATGCTTAGACTTCATCAACGATCCAAGTCCCATAGAGGTCACCTAAGAGGGAAGGAAGAGCCCCCTTTATGGCTTGGAAAATAGATAAACCATGTATGCGCAATGAGCAGCCAAATAGACAACACTTCTGAGCACTTTGGAAGAGAAAGCAATGGAAAAAGGGAAGAGACACTCGAGAGAGAGAACTGAAGTGACCTTCATTACCAATAGAGTGAGACCACTCCAATGTAACTCAAAATACTACAAACACAAGGAGAGGAAGAGGTTTCATACGTACAAGAGGGAGCGGAAGCTCCAAGACTACTCATAGAGAGAGAATGAACTAGAGAGAGATGGACTCAAGAGCCTACATAAGAGAATATCTACAAGAGGGAGAGAAGGCTCATGGAAGAGGCTTGAGGAAACTAGAGCTACTACACCATGAGGCCTAATGGTGGAAGAGATGATGAAAAAGGGAGAGGATGGCTCCTTTTATAGAGATTTTGTCACCCTCCTTCACCCATTTACAATTGCTGCCTGTAGATTCATTTCCCCATCAATCACATTAGCCTGTATGTCACCATCCATGTCCTTTTTGGCTACTCTTGCCATGTGTCCCATTAGAAGATGCTCAAGACTCTTAAAATATTGAGAAAGTCAGGAGTCTCCCCACATGGAGCCCATAGTGACCCTCTGTTTTCCATATGTCCACATCCTCCTTATTCCACATAGGAAATCTAGAAGGATTCCTCTTGACTCCACACTCCTGCACATGCCTTCCACACACTTGGCTGTGATCTCTCTTATATTATTAGAACACATGGACATGAGCCCACCTTTTTATATGACTCTCTTCCTATTTTCTAAAAAACCCCATAATATCCCATACACAAATAACTCTCACCCCATACCAAGGTATTTATCATTCATACACATGGTATTTATAAATGATCCATTCCACTCATCCTCTCAATCCCATACAACATCTTAGAAAATAGAAATAAGTGAGAGCCGCTAGGCTATCACTTGATACTCAAACTCTTATCAAACATAGAAAAAAACAATACCAATGCCAAATAAAAATATCAATTTTTGGTGTCATACTACCGTCTTACCTTTAAAAGGTGATTCCTCCTCAACGTCAGGCTGTTGAGTCTGAGATTGATATTGTCATGCGTTCTCTAACGGATTGCCTTCAATTTCTCTTCTAAGGTCCGTCGGTTTGGTTCCTCCATTTGCTCCTGCTTACTTGGAGGGGCTTCCTATTCCATCCTTTGGCTGAGAGTTGGGGCGTCCACCCCCTATGTCTCTAGGTGCATTTGCTTCATTTGGGCGGTAGGGAGAGGGGCCCTTATTGGGCATCGGCACATACTCTTCTTTCTGGCTCTAAATGAGCCCATTAGTCTCGCCATATGTATTTGTATCACCTGTCCCTCATTTGGATCATCCTCCTACTGAGTTTGTCGAGCTCCGAGCTCCAGTCTTCTCCATTGCCGGTGTTTCGGGGCATGAGGGGGCTATAGGTTCCTCTTGTTCTTTCATACCCCCCTTTGTTGGCAAGCTAGCAACACGACACATGAAAGGGGGAGTGAATAACCCTCCTCTAAACTCTTGCAACACCCCAACATAAGAGGGCCTTGTAGCTTGTTGGGTGTCTCTACCGACAAAGGTTGGAGAGAGAGAACTTGAGGTGAGAGGTCTTGCAGGTCCATTCTCAAGAGGTGGCAAGGGAGCGAGTTCTTTCAACAGCGGAAAGTGTGAGTCATTTGCAATCAGAACATCATTGTCATAGCGGTCCTTGTCGAATCCATGCAGAGGTGAAGTCACGTCATGAGAGAGGGCTAGATTTGGAGGTAGTCTGCCTCTAGTGTCTATCCCCATCTCTGTCTCTTGGTGACTGGAAGCCAAAGGAGGTTTTTTGTGTCTTGGCTCTACAAAAGAGAGGAAACATGCCATTTTAAGAAAACTAATTAGTGAAAGGAGGAGTTTGGAGAAGTAGCATTCCCAAGGGATTGGATTGAAGAGACAAAGAGAAGCCTACAAACAAGGAGAAAGCAAAAAAACAATAGGTAGAGCTTTCATACTCTTCTCTTTCGTGATTGTTTTTTGTGCATTGTTTCTTCCTTTAGAGAAAGAAAAGGAAAGGAAAGAAAAGGAGGATAAAAACTTTAGAGAAAGGAAGGGAAAGTGAAAGTAGGAAAAGGAAAATAAGAGGAGATAGAAAGAAAGATAAAGAAACCAAACACTTTAAATAGAAGGGAAAGAGAGAAATTCTTACCTTGAGATGGAGAGGGAGTTGCAGGAGAGCTACAGCCAAGTCTTGTAGGTGTGGAGGAACAATGCAAGAGAGGATGGAGAGGTGGGAGGGGGAGGGAGGAGGCAAGGGTTGTAGGCAATCACAAGATGAAAGGAAAAGCGAGAGAGTAGAACGCATGAAAAAACAAATGGCATCGCGAGACGAACAACGCGTAATTTTTGGTTTCCAAAAAACATCAATACAAGCGTCAGTATTACTATGGATATATCAAAGTAAAGCATCGATATGGGCATCAATATATACCAATGAGAGCATCGATATGGGCATTAATATATACCAACACCCATACCAACAAAATAGGGATTTAGGATTTAAGAGTTTAGGAAAGCCTGGGTGTTTGAAGGGATTTAGGCCCTGGGGTGTTTGGTGAAAGAGAGGGGATACAAGGGTTTGAGGAAATTTAGGAGATTCAAGGGATTTGGGTATTTGGATGTTTGACTTGACTTGGGGGGATGGTTATGGATGTGTGCAAGTGGAGAGGATGATTAGTGACAGCTCCTCGGATAAGAGGCCACCTCTCGAGGATTTGGAGTGGCTTCATGATATATTGCCTTGTTCTTGTACGCATTGTAGGTGAGGGGTTCGTCATCAGTGCCATATTTTCATGTGCCACTTGCATATGTATGACTAAAAGAGGATGTACATCGACATGCTAGTGCATCATCGATAAACCAATGATATTTAAATGATTCATGTATATTTCTATTGCTTGTCCTTGTCGCACACACTAACCTTGCATAATTATATTATACAGGATGAGGAGAGCAACCAAGGAGCACATGTACCACCACCACAGTTCAATCAAGATGATCTTGAAGATGATCCTCTAGAGGAGGATGAGGGTATGGAGAACATGATGAATGGGTGAGATGTCTTGAGCATGAGGGTGCTACCAAACAACGAATTTTTTTTGAGGGAGTATGTGAGATTTTTTTCAGTATAATACACATTGGGAGAGATGCTAGCAATTCTCATTGTCAGCTAGTGAGGTGGCACCGTAATGGGAAGTGAAGGGAGCGAGAGCAACAGCAACAACAGCCTCGCCATTAAAATGGTTTATGTCCACTGCCTCGCCATCAAACAATCACTATGAAGACTTGTAGGAGGGGGCTCGGCACCGAGCCCCCCATTTCCTATGGAACTATGCGAACGTCGAACTCGGGGCATGGAGAGGTCGCCCGGTCGACCGTGCATGGAGCTGAGGATTATGGAGGCACATTGCGTTTTTCTTCAGCCCGTGGAGTCGTCGTTTGGAGGTCGTAGTTGCGTGCTACAACGTAGAGCTTGTGGGTGTTCCATCGTGGACTTGTAGTTGTGAGCGTTGAGTCGTTGCTCGCTGTGATTGTTGTGGAGCTGCAGCCGATTGCTGAAGGGAGTCGCCTGAGGCTTGGAGGTCCCGTGAGAGTTGTTGGAGACTTGTTGATGGCGGTTGAAAAGACTTGTAGGGGGGGCTCAGCACCGAGCCCCCCATTTTGTTTCAAAAATAAACACTGCGTTTCGGGAACAATAAACGTTTGTAGAATCGTAGAGGGAGTGACAGAACTATGACGGAAGCTCATCGAGGGAGTCACGGTGTAGATCATAGCATCGAACAAAGTATCGATTAAGAAGCACAAAGAAGCTCAGAGGAAGAAAATCGAAGAACGGATTTGTAAAAGACGGAAACAGAGAAGCTGGGAGGTTCGTAGAATTCACAGCTTGAGTGACGAAAGTATAACAGAAGCTCTCATCGATTACAAGCTATCGATTACGAACTCGCCCTCCGCCTCCAGGTCGAAGATATCCCCCCCGAATTCATGGAGGCTCCTTTCCTGTTGCACGAAGTCTTGCACTCTTGCTTTCGCGATGATCTTTGCCCCTAACTGAGAATCCCATCTCCCATACCCATCACGCCAAAGTAGCCATGGCCTCTTCGTCTGCCGCTGAAATGTTTGCTGGAGGACCTTTAATGTTTGCTGGTGGAAATGCACCGCGGCTGGGTTTTGTGTCACTCTTTGAGTTCGTGTTTCAATTCTCTCCCGAGCCTTTTGAAGTATTAGCTGCAGCGAAATGATCTGACTTCAACGAAGGATTCGTAACCCTCCCATAAGCCTTCCATTTTAAGAGGTAAGCGTTTTCCAATAGAGCAGACAAAGTCTTCGGCTGCTTAGACATAGCGGTTCGCCACGCCCTTAGGAAAATCCTAAACATCACAAGCGTTCATTTTGCAAAAATTCCTCAGGTTCCTGCAGGATCCGTTCCTCCCTCCACTGAGAGTGGCCACCCTCTCTGCGATCTTGCTCCTGCTCTTCAGACTATCGGCATTTGCACGATCCGATCCTCCTCTGTATGCACAGTGGAAGGCAGGATGTCAGCTTCCCTCATCTCAATTTCTACGAGTCTCTGCAAGATTTGCAACCGAATTACGTCACAGGCAAAGCGAGGGAGCTGCAACCAACCAAGACCCAAAATGCAAGATAGAGGAAAAAGAACCCAAAGACGAAAATCTGTGTGTGTGGCTCTGAAACAAAGGCACAATCAGAGTGCAAGACCGACAATTGAAATAGGCTTTCATCCTTCCTCAAACAGATCTCGGCATTCGCCTTCACATCCCCCATTGCCTCAACGAAGCTCCATCACCACCGGAATGGGTCTTCTTCTCAAGCACTCAAGCACAATCTCACCTTGTCCGCCTCGTCCTTTCAACACCAATGCAGGTTCAAAAGGGGGGGCTAGGCGCTGAGCCCCGCTCCCAAGATTCTCTAGAATTCATTCTTCTTCCTCCCCTTCTGCGGGAGCAGCGTAGTCACTAGAAAAATATCCTGTACGTCCATGAAGTTAGTCGTAAGGAGGCTCACGATCGTCGGACCAACCAAATTGAATTCCATGCTTAGAATTAAAGCTTCCAATGCTTAGCCTTTCTGAAGCCAAGCCCCAAATCCATATTCTCGAAAGCATCTCACTTTGTACTTCGACTTACCCTAGAGATGGCGACAATGTAGATAAGGGAGGCAGCCAACCAAACCGAAACGCCCACCACCACGACCAGGGACATTCGCAGTAGCTTCATGAATCAGCTCCTGAAAGAAGAGAGCATTGAGCGAATGCCACCTACTGGAACTGAGAAAACAGCAAAACTATGCTGGGACTAACAGGACAAAGGTGGTGGAAATCGAACCATCATCTCTCTCAGGCCTATTCCACACAATGGAGTGAAGCGTGATTTGAAGGTGAAATGAAGGAAGGCCTATTCCACACTACCTTCTCTTCTTCGTCGACCATGCAAGCCCTTGCGCAGCTCCCTATATGAGTGAAGGGAAGAATCAAGGAGACTCCAGACAGCGTGCGAGTCGCTTGAGCGAGCTAGGAGTTGAGCGAGAGAGGAGTGGGGTTGGAGGGAGGCCTTGTGGAAGAGGCTGAAGGTGAGGGGGCGAGGCAATAATAAAAACTGACATGGGGACTTGGGGTAGTCGAGTAGTGGCTACTGAGTTTCTAGATTTCCCATTTTCAAATTTCCCTCCAAACACTCTTCTTCTCTTTTTTGGTTCTCTACTTTCCCTCCACACACTCTTCTTCTTGGAGAGTTTTCTAGTGCGAGTTTTTGAGTTCTCTATTAGTTGTTTATGTTTTCCATTTAAGGGGGTTTTTTTTTTTATGTTTGCAAGTTCTCCATTAGTTGTTTATGTTTACCATTTAAGGGGGATTATATTTGGCAACATTTATATTACTTCTTTATACCCACTAGGCGGGATTCTATTAGCCGAGTTTTTTTCCTAGCGAGTTTGGCAAGATTTCTATTACTTCTTTATGTTCTTAGGAGCAAAAAAACTCACAAACTCGCTAGGAAAAAACTCGCCAAATAGAATCCTCCTGAGCATGAGACCGTGATGCAAGATTTGGCATCAACACTATTGTATGATGGTGCGAGGATGTCAAAACTGCGAGCTTGCCACTCAATCTTGAATTTGCAAGCAAAGTACAGATGGTCAGACACAAGTGTCTCAGCCTTGATCTTAGTATCTCATTCCTAATTGTTTTAATTAGTTAATATCTCATTCACAAGTTTCTTGGATATGCAAATTGTAATCGGTTGCTCCAGAAGATCTTGCTTGTCCCAAATACCATGCCCAATTCTAGAGATGAAGAAAAGAAGATGTTGACGATGGTTGGGATGGATTCTGACACCATCCACGCTTTTCCTAATGATTGTATTTTGTTTCAGCATGAGTATGGCGATTTGGTTAATTGCCTGAGTGTGGAGCACAACGCTACAGATAAGACTTGCTGGGAAAGACGATCCCAGTGAAGGTCGTGAGACATTTTCCCATCATCCCTAGAATACAACACATGTTTAGATGCAACTCCATTGCACAACTGATGATGTGGCATGCTCAACACTGGTCCAACGATGATACTTTGAGGATCCCAGCAGATTGTGCTGCTTGGAAGCACATAGATGGACTTTGTGAGGAAGCCACACGATTTACATCTTGGGCTCGCAATGGATGGTGTGAACCCTTTTGGGTTATGCTCTACATCTTGGTCAACATGGTCCATAGTCTTGGTGAACTACAATATCCCGCCACGACTAACAATAAAGAAGAGACACCTCACACTTGGCCTACTTGTGTCAGGGAAGTACAAGGCCAAAACTATGGATGTGTACATGGCATGCTTGATCAAGGATCTGCAGACCCTATGAAGGGGCATACGTGTCTTTGATATTTCTAGAGCCTTGAGGTGAGCCACAGACATGTGCATCAGCGGAATTTAAATGTGGACCATGCATGACTATCTAGGATTTGGGGAGTGTGCAAGTACATGCTTTTGCATGCCTATTGATACCTTTATGTTTCTATTGTGGTGTGATCTATGCATGTCTAATGACCTATGTGTACATGCATATATGTAGGACTTAACACAAGGGTACCATGCTTATCCTATTTGTGGACCTAGTTTTAATGCGCGACACTCCAAACATATGAGGAAGATGGTTTATGAAGTTCATGCAAGACATTTCAAACATATGAGAAACATGGTTTATGAAGGTCATGCTCAATATCTTCTGCTTGATCATATTGCATATGAAGGTCAAATTGATCCACCACTGGTCCATAGGAAGGCAAGTGATTGGATTCGAGATTGGAGAGCTAATAGTGAGGAGCCTCCTCCAGGTATGGACTGGCTGTTTATCTTTCACGAACTTCCATATTCTGGCAAGTTACAGGAAGGTCATGCTCAATATCTTCTACTTGATCATATTGCACATGAAGGTCAAATTGATCCACCACCGGTCCATAGGAAGGCAAGTGACTGGATTCGAGATTGGAGAGCTAATAGTGAGGAGCCTCCTCCGGGTATGGACTAGCTGTCTATCTTTCATGAACTTCCATATTCTGGCGAGTTACAAATCAATCACCTCTTGGATCCCATGCATATCTTCAAGAATGTGGGGGCTTCTATTTAGGCACACTTGGTTAGTTAACAAAGACAGAAGGGGAGTGCAAGAAGACTTGCACGAGATGGGTAGTATGCCTCACTTGTGGCCCCAACAGCGTGTGCATAGAACTCAAGAGCATTGTTCTACAAATCAGGAGGGTGGTTCAGGAACCAAAGTGCGTCCTCCATGAATTGTTCTCCCAAAGGCACTATGGATCCTTTCCAAGGTAGGGGAGGCAAGGGTCAAGATAGATATTGTATCTTTTCGGACACCCACAAGACACACGTGTTGCCTGAGGGGAGCGTTTACAAGGGGCAATAAGCTTAGTGGCCTCAAGTCCCATGATTGGCACAAGATCTTACAGGTATTCTATAGTTAGCTTTAAAGAAGAGTATATAGAACTAAGATTTTGATGCTTTCGTGTAATTAGCTTATATGATTGTGACACATTGTTTACCCTCCTTTGTTGCTTGGGTAGTTTATCCTCCCAATTACTATGAGAGGATGCTTATCAAAAGATGTTAGAACCGCTATCTACAGTGGAACTGTCAGGTATGCTTACTATCATATCACCTTTGTTATATTTCATACAATTTTAAAATGATGGATATAAAATATTGAATCTTACAAGTGCATGTGGAATAGGTGGATCTCATAACAAGAGATCTCTATATCAAGAATTGAGAGGGCTAAGATGGACTCCATTGAAGTTGTGTGCCTGCTTGAAAAGCACTTTCCCTCAAGCATTATGACCACTCAGCTCCCCCCATTCTATCCACCAAGGTGTTTTGAAACCCATGCAGAGTGTAGTCGTGGTAGTGTAGTCGTGGTGTACAACCGAGCAATAAGGGTGTTTAACCATTTTGTGGAGGAACACGCTCTTGAAATTCCAACATAACATCTTCAAAATTGAGTATAGGTTGATTCTCGCTAGAGTATGCCAACTATCGAAGCCAACTATGCCTCAGCTACCCCACCAACGATGACAATTTTTTGCAAGAGATTGAGGAACTAATCACTAGCCATGTGATGGAAGCCAAGTCCATGCATGATAATATATGTGACCTATGTAAGGATATCAATGTGAAGTGGTAGGAGCGGGTCAGCCGAGTCCATCGTCGATACAAGACCAATTTTGCAATGATATTGGATATTGACCACCATCTGAAGACCAGATGAGATACAAAGTGCTCACTACTATAGTTCAAGAAGATATCAATTCTAGCACATATCAAGTTTATTCATTTGATATATCCTTGTACGACTTATTCTAGTCTACTTCCTGACTTAGAGTCTAGGTCAATGCAATGCACATACCATTTCTACATTTCAGATGATAGGGAACATGACACCTTATTTGTGTAGCATGATTTTCTATTGCATTGCGACTGGATAAAAAATGAAAGTAATTATTGTCAGAGCAAGTCATCACTACTACCATTAGCCTCTTTTTGACGTTGTTCATCGATGCTTTTTACTTCATTTTGCATTGAAAATGGCATCCGTCCATATAAGCAGAGAGATAGCAAGACATCGATATTACCGTTGATATTAACTTCCATATAATCTTTAAGTTCTGAAGAAAGTGTCAATATAAGCGTCAATAAAAGTGTTGAAAATATCTCCGAAAAATAAATAGCATCAAAATTTTTACAAGTACATTAGCATTGACTATCCAACACATTAGCATGGTGAATTTAACCTGACACCTTCCAATAATGAAATCCATTAACAAATAAAAATATATTGTATCTATTTTTCTCTTTGTTCTTTAATCGATCGAAGACTCGCTAGAATCTCCATCATGAGTATGATTCTCATCCTCTCGATCATCCATGGCCAGGTTTCACATTTCTTTAGCATGTTGATCAGGGTCCCCAAAGTCAGTGTTTGAGAAACCCTCTAAGGAACTCAAGCTATCTTCACATTCTAAAACTCTAGTAGAAGGGTTATCAAAAGTGCTAGCTTCCAACCCATCTATTTCTTGATCTTCCATTTCATTCTCTATTTCCACATCGTGAAAGACATTTTGGTTTCTAGGTACAACTTGAATCACAAACCACCATTGATTGTCCACTCGATCAGGTTGAAAGACCACCTAAGACAAAAATCCATGATATGTTCATGCAAGCTTCAATGAAGTGGAAGGACAAATAATATCTATATAAGAAAAATGCTTGCTTGCTCACAGTGCATGGGTAGCACGAATGTGTCAATGAGGTCATCCCAAATTTTTGTTGAGTCAATAGCAAAAACCCACTTGAATCCTTTGCGATAGTAGCTTGAGCACCTCTGTATATGTCTTTAAACCATTTCACATCAAATATAAATACTTGAAATTTTCTAAAATTCACTTGCAAAATATCTTGTATGATTCCAACATAATCCATTTCTCCTGTGATGAGATTTGTATCCCTCACACTCGCTCTATTGTCTTCCAAAAACTTGGCCATGACTCGTTGATCAAATGTGTTGCGCTTTACATCAATTTTATGTACTCTCTAGTGATTACCATATGCCCATATTGCATTGAATGAATGACACTGTAAAGGTAATGGATTTTCCTTGTTAATATATACAAAATTTTTATAAATTAACGTAAAATAAAAACAACATGATTATATAGGATTTGTGGATGTTTGGATTCGTTATGGGATTTAATAAAACTAGTGCAGTGGTTGTTGGGATTACTACATGGGATTTACCGCTTGGGATTTCCATAAACAATAATTTAATAAAACTAGCATGGTGGTTGTTTGGGATATACTAAAAAGCATGAGATTTGTCATTTGGGATTAAAAAAAACAAGTGTAGTGGTTAGTTTGGGATTCACTAAAAGAAGCATAGTCTCAAATACATTTTTCATTTTCTAGGATAAGTGGAATATTGTTTCCTTGCAATGAGACTACATTTTCTTAGTACTTTCTTAGTCGTCCTCGTCCACCGCTCCAAGCCACCCCAAGATGTGCTCATGTGTGTCTAAATCAAATTTTAAGACACTCTTACCCTTATTTCATTGTGCACAAGTTGCATCCAGAACTTAATAGCTCTTACTAGATGAGAGTACACAAATGTTTGTGGACTCTTATGTAGCAGTTTGTAATTGTGGCCTCTCTTGGATGTTTTTTTGTACCAAAAAGCTCTGACTACTACATCCCACTTCTGATAGGTTGTTCCCCAATTATCCTTAAATGCTTACTCAACCTTGTGCTTAGGTTTTGTGCACTACAACAGAAAGTATGGGTCATCTTCCTCATTCTCCCCAGAGGCAGCGACAACTGTAAAGTTATCGTGGGTGGTAGCAAGCTAAGGGTGTCCACTTTTTGACCACTCTAGGCAAAGTGTGACACCCCCAACTCACAAATACAAAGGATTGCACTACCTCGATCGTGGTACTGCATGCAATCAAACTTCAACACGTGGAGGTTCGAGAGCTGACGAGTGGAGGTTTGAGAGGAGAAAAAAGCTTGATTGTGGTATTGTGCACAAATCATAGGTCAATAAATAAACCTCGACGTGATTATGTGTCATCCAGCGTGCCTACCTCATTCGAGGTGTGTGGTAGCCTATGTGCACATCCGAAAACCTCGATCATGGTATTTGGGCACGACACTCTAAGCACCCATTGTAGTGAGCTGGCAAGTCAAATACCACGATCGTGGTATTTCCTATGTCGATCATGGTATTTTATACCTCGATTGCGGTATTTCATACCTCGATCATGGTATGCATGGATGACACATCTTGCGCCTGTGGCAGTGAGTTGGCATTCCAAGTACCTCGATCAAGGTATGTTGACATGGCATATGTTCAACATTTGGCGAGGCAAATCCTATGTGGTATGCTTGCGTGGTCGCAGAAGTACCTCAGTCGAGGTAAGTTGGCATGTTGAGTTGGCGAAGAAAACCTTGATCGTGGTCGTTTCATGGATCCTTCACGTGCATAGGTGTTGCATGAAAACCTCGATTGAGGTATGGTTCTTCATGCCTCACATGCATACATGTGTGAAGGAAACCTCGATCGTGGGGTATGTTCATACATCCCTCGCATGCATGGATGTCACATCAAATCCGCTATCGAGGTATTGATTATATGGTATACCCTGTCAATTACCACGATCAAGGTAATGGACTATGATAAGCCATTGTCATTACCATGGGGAGGCTGACACGTTTCTGGAGTTTAGTCCAAAACCAGGATCGAGGTGGTAATTGCAAGTTTTTGATGGAAAACACTGATGAACATCTTGGACGGACATGGTGGGCGAGCGGAGACGATCCAGATGCAGGGCAACATGACGAGGGGAGGGGCAGCATGATGAGGGGAGGGGCGCCCGAAGATTCCAGGTTGGCCCTCATGTATAATGTGTTTCAATAGGGGCGCTTCTGATTGTTTTTCTATGATGAGACCCAGGGTGGTTGAGGGAAGGGGGAGGCAGAGGGAGTGGGGAGGGAGGTGGAGGTGTATGGAGGGAGGTGGAGGCATATGGAGGGAGGCGGAGGGTGTGGGGAGGGAGGTGGAGGCATATGGAGGGTGGCTGAGGGAACGGGGAAGCAGAGAGAGTGTGGAGGGAGGTGGAGGCATAGGAAGGGTGGTTGAGGGAAGGGGGAGGTGGAGGTGTAGGGAGGGTGGTTGAGGGAAGGGGGAGGAGGAGGGGGTGGGGAAGGAGGTGGAGGCATAGGGAGGGTGGAAGAGGGAGTGGGGAGCGAGGTGGAGCTGTAGGGAGGGGGATAAGGTGGATGGAGGCAGGGATGTGGAGGTGGAGGTGAAGGTGGAGGTGGAGGCATGGGGGAGCAAGAGAAGCTGTAGCTTAGGCATGCATTGGGGTGAATTCTGGGTGGAAATCCCAATCGTTGGGGGCATCTGCATGTCCACCTGTTAGGCTATCTTGTTACGATGCATACACTTGGGTTTGGGGCAGGCTGTTATCAAATGATGTTATCAATTGACTCACCAAAATGCTGTTATCAAATGCATGGGCAACCATATCGGTCAATACATACCACTTGTCTGTAGGTTTAGGCATCAATTTTATTTTTTGCATGTTAATATTGTATTTTTCGTGTCCTTGTTTGGGAATTGTAAGCTTAATCTTCATGCTACAAACAATGGAAATCTATGCTCTCATTTCAAGTAAGCAACATTTCATTATTGAAAGGGCGTAAAGACAGTGGATGCAATGACCACAATGAATAATATCCAAGTTTACATAGTTTAATTTGGTTCTCTCATAATGTATGCTTTGATAAGGTTTGTAAGTGTAGACTTCCACGGTATATGATAAATATTTTATTCTAACAAATACATAGTCTTGTGAGAACTTTTCTTCATAATTGGAAATTTTATAGAACCAAATCAAGTATAGTGTAACAAGAGTGGGTTGTGTCTTTTCAAAGCATCCTCATGTACCCCAATGAAGTGACAACATCCTTGTGTACCCCAATGAAGTGACATATACTAATAGTAATGGTGAGAAACATTATCCACAAAAGATCTAAAAATGTGTGAAGAGGGTGTCTCTCATTTGCTCAAAAAGAAATGTAGAGGGTTGTTTTGCTGGATAGTTTGTCTCTTCTCATGTATGTATGTTATAATATTTGGAACTAGTGAACATGAGATTTTGAGATGTACATTAGTTCATTGGAACTTGTTAAGCATAGAGCTTAAGTTATGATGTCATGGTATAATGATGGAATGAGCTTTTATAATGGATTGTACGTGAGTCTCTGGGTTTGGTTTAATGTTAGAAGTATTTGTCTCTGAATGCTTAAGTCTTTTGTTGACTCACATCTTTATCGTCAATGCAACTATAGTCACGAGTAGCATGACCCATCGATAAACAGGCTAAGCATCCACCTTTGTCCAATTTAAAGGTTTGCATCCTAGGTTGCCTTAAATTCTATGAATGAATTACTTGATTATTGCAACATGTATCAAGAATAGAGGTACTCCATGTAGTTTTGTTAGAATGTGCAAAACAAATAAACAGGCAAAAATAGGCCTTGTTCTCTCAGAGCATATACCTCTGAAGTCTTTGTGCAACTTTGCTTGCTCTTTTGTGCGACTTTCCTTAGCTCAACACACACCACAACTTCTATATTGCTAGAAAATATTGATTCTATTTTAGTATTATTAATTTAGGAGGTCAGCATAGGGCCATATGGTAGTGCCATGTGGCAGCCCCTCCTCATATTAAAAGGAGGTGCCTATATGTACATGCTAGCAAGTGGGAATGGTTGACGCATGAGAATTTAAGGAGTCTAGTCCCTCTTGCTTTCTCTCAAGAATTTCACTGCCATATTTTATGCATATCTAGCATAATGTAAGGAGTCAAGCGACACTTGACTACTCTCATTGACAAATAGACTCACCTAATACAATGGTAGAACCCAATTCACCTAGTTGAATAGCGGCCAACACATTTTATACGTTTAGTAGATAATTTTCATAGAGGCAATAGCTATCGAGCTATTCATCCAAGAGCAATAAACTTTAAGTCAAGATGGAAATCATTATACCCTTCATCAGGGTTTTGGTTTTTTTCACTTGTATTATCACTTTCATTTGAAGTAGAAAAATGTAAAAATGAAAGAATTGTTGGCATACATTATGGAGAGATAGAAGAATACTTACACTTGATGAAAGTCATGGATAGAAACATGTACAATACCCCAAAAAATGTAGCAAGGAGTTGGTCCTCTAAAGACGCCAATGTTGTTGTTATGGAGCACTAATTTGTGTTAGTGCTTGAATTATGGAGCTGAATCCAAATCCATATAGATCACCTTTGGGTTTTACACTTGAGCATGCATGTGTATGTGGGTAGACACATGAAAACGTATGTAATTTATATATATATGTTTGCTCTCAATTGTATCTACACCATCAGCACTTATGGCACAAGGACCACCATGACTACAACTCTCTTTAAAATTAAGTTTTGGACAACAAGCTAGATGATTGGCTTTTGATACACAAACTGTTCTAATAGATTGATATGTTTATCTTGTGAGATAACTATTAATAAACACTGTATCAACTTGAGTTTGAATTTTATGAATAAAAAGTGAAGTTGTGCTTTTGTTTATAGTTAGAACAAGTTTGAAGCTTGATCACTATGCTAGAAGTTGTTCTAGAATATTCTCAAAACTACTTTGATGAGAGTTTGAAGTAGCAAAGAGGAGACTCTATGGTTTAGGAGGGACCAAGCTTTGTAATATCTAAGTTCAAGACTCTATATTGTTAATGATCCACACTAATAATATCAAATTATTAGTCATAGGGACTCTATACTGTTAATGATCCACACTCTAGCCTCATGTAACATGTCATAGGGAGAGAGACTTTGCATCTCCCTTATGTTGTGTTTATGTAGCAGCCAGCTGTAGTGATTTATAAAAAGATTTCAAGGAGAAAAATGAGGATAGAGTTTCATAGGAGGGAAGATTTGAAGAGGGAGGTGCAGATAGAGAAAAAAGAAAAAAAAGAAAAAAAAGAGAAACTTGTCGGCTTTGATATTAACCCCACGAAAAAGTACAAGGAAGGAGGGGTGGGTAAGGTGACTCATGTATGCTTAGTTGGGATCAGGGAGCAGTCTCTACCTACAAGTTGCCACTACTTTGGTCATTTCCCCCTTTCAGTCCACACTTCCCTAGAATTTCTAGACTAGTTATGCTTTTGCTTGGTTCGCAAAAATAGTTTGATTCTTTGAGTGTTTTCTTCCACTAAAACCTTCTGTGAGTATGCGTTAAATATTGATAAATAGTGGGGACTTGAGACCATTGTGGGGTGACAAACTCTTGGCCATATCTATTATCTTTATTTTTTAAGGGCACCATAGGCTCCATGCTCACTTTCATCTATCTCCTCTTCACTTGTCTTAGTTTACAAAATTGGCAAAGCAATGCACAAAACACTCAAGTGTCCTCCCAAACAACAAAAAGAAAGACCCATCACAACTCTTCAAATGAGAGTTCAACTTGATGAAATTCTAGCATTCTAGCTATAGTTTTGATATTATTAAACACAAATAAATTAGTCTTGAGATGCCACTCCCCAAAAAAATATTTCTTGCTTTATTTAAACAGGTCATCAAATTATAATGAAAATATTCACACAGCATTGCTCATTATTACAACTAAATAAGTTAACGTTGTTTTGATGTCATGTAGAAGAATAGACCAAGGGTGGCTTGAATTAACCTTCAATGAGATCCTTTTTAAAAATGATCAAATGAAACATGTGTGTGTAAGCTAGTTTTGAGCCCAATCAAGCACATGGACATGATTGGACACATGGACATGCAAATCCCAATGACCCATTCCTTATTTTTCTCCTTCACTGATGCAACGAGGTGCATAGTGTGAAAATGGGCCCTCTAACCTCCCCGTGCCCAGATTCAGTGTCAAATGGGACTCAAACTTTGCGAGATCATGGAAACCATAGGGTTTAGGACTTGTGCAAATTTTGAGCCCAATCGAACACATGGAAATGCAAATCCTAATGACCCATTCCTTATTTTTCTCCTGCACTAATGCAACGAGGTGCATAGGGTGAAAATGGGCCCTTTGACCTCACCATGCCCACATCCAGTGTCGGATGGGACTCAAACTTTGCAAGACCATGGAAACCATAGGGTTTAGGACCTATGTAAATTTTGAGCCCAATCAAACACATGGACATGCAAATCCTAATGACCCACTCCTTATTTTTCTCCTTCACTGATGCAACGAGGTGCATAGGGTGAAAATGGGCCCTTTGGCCTCGCCATGCCCACATCAAATGTTGGATGGGACTCAAACTTTGCAAGACCATGGAAACCATAGGGTTTAGGACCTATGCAAATTTTGAGCCCGATCGGACACATGGACATGCAAATCCTAATGACCCATTCCTTATTTTGCTCCTTCAGTAATGCAATGAGGTGCATGGGGTGAAAATGCGCCCTCTAACCTCCCCATGCCCACATCTAGTGTGGGATGGGACTCAAACTTTGCGAGAGAATGGAAACCATAGGGTTTATGATGTGTAAATTTTGAGCCCGATCGGACACATGGACATACAAATCCCGATGACCCGTTCCTTATTTTTTGCACCTTTAGTGATGCAACGAGGTGCATAGGGTGAAAATGGGACCTTTGACCTCACCGTGCCCACATCTTGTGTTGGATGGGACTCAAACTTTGCAACAGAATGGAAACCATAGGGTTTAGGGCCTGTGCAAATTTTGAGCCCATCAGAGCATTGCATTCTGGTTGAGCATGCTCTTCACCATAGAGTGTCTCAATAGATAGTAATCCACACACTCAAGATTGCCCTCTAGAGCAATGACCGCAAAGATGTCATCAATACATAAGAGATCTATAAACTGGTCGTAATCTTTGCTAGAACTAAACCCTACATCCTAATCGTCATATGTACCACCTCCCAGGGCTAGATGGGGGAAAGTATGCATCATGTCCATGGGGATCGGACCATGGCACCATGGAACAACCTCCCCAATCATCATCGATGCATGCCAAGCAAAAACATGCAAAGCTTCAAGAAAAGATCGCCGGGTCTGAGTCTCCTATGCTCCTGATATAATGTAAATCAAGAGTGTTAGGCATGGTATGACAATCAAAAAGGCCTAGACCGGTCAATGCTCCCTACGTCCACACACCAGAAAAACCATTGACCACCTTGTCATCACGGGACTGATACGAGGACATCCATAGAGTAAGCAGCATTGTGACACAACCAGTGTCGCCACAAAGAACACTTCACACAAGCACCTACCCCATCATGCTCTCCTTTACCATGCACTGTCTCAAAGTAGCCCCACATCATTGAAATGCCCATCTTGCGGTGCCATCTATAGAACCAATAAAACTGCCTGGCAGATTTGATTTGACTACCACAATCGTCAGACCAAACCCAACACCGCTGCCATGTCATACCGCAATCCCTCAAGAAACTATCATGGAGACCGAAACAATGCTGCACAAAATGGGCATCGTGCGAGCGATCATCACTAATGTATAAGTGATACTCCTGCACAATGATGTGCGAGTCCATGGTGCTATCAATGCCATCCACCTGAGCCTCTGTATGATGATAGCTAATATGCACAAATATAGCTACCTACAAGATGGCACATAAAAAACAATGAGGATGATGGAAAGAAATAAATGAAATGCACAAGAAAACACAAGTAAGAACAATACTCGTTCACATGTCACTTGTTCGGAAAAATAATACTCCGATTGGATCTCGTGATGTGGTGCAAAGGTATAGTTCTCTACAAAGTCCAGCACCGAGACAACCACCCCTACAGGAAATGTGCTCGAGCAAGCACCAAATCGTCAATCCTCCCACTTTGCACTTTGGGAGTGCCATATGTAGTGGTACAACTTCCCTCGGAAAGCATCAATGAAAGCAACATGTGGAGTCTGCTACTCCACAAGCTGCAACCGCTCAACTTCACATTCTACTCCAAAGGAACTGAAATAGGCTTACAACCTGTCATCCCATATTTGGACAGCATGTCCAATCCATACTGCCTCTGCAAGAGCCATATCCCACTTGTGGATCTAATCACCTCAATGCCCAAGAAGTAACGCAGCTCTCCCCAATCCTATATCTCAAACTTTTGCTTCAATAGCATTTTCACATGAAGGATATCTTCATCATTATCACCTGTGATGATCAAATCATCAACATAAATGACAAGCAGCATAATGCCTTTCTCTATTTTTCTCACATAAAGTGAGAAATCTACCTTGGAAATCTGAAAGCCAATGGTGACAAGATACTGTCCTATCTTGTCAGACCATGCTCTGGGTGCTTGCTTCAAGCCATACAAGGCTTTCTTCAAACTGCAAATAGACTTAGGATGAACAGTATGAACATAACCTGGTGGCTACTCCATATAGACCTCTTCTTGCAAATGACCATGCAAGGAAGCAATCTTTACATCCGTCTGATGTAAAGACCATCCCTTTGATGCAGCCATAGCAATGACTGCTCTTACGGTTGCCATCCTTGCAACCAGACTGAATGTTTCTTCATAATCATTATCATATGTCTGTGCATACCCCTTGACAACTAATCTTGCCTTGTATCTGTTCACAGAACCATCTGCATTATGCTTCACCTTATAAACCCACTTGCAGCCAATTGCATTCTTGTCTTTAGGCAAAGGGACCTATTCCCATGTAGCATTTGCTTCCAAGGCATCCATTTCTTCATCCATGGCTTTCTCCCATTTTTCTTTTCCCATGGCTTGCTCAAAAGAAGTGGGTTCTGGTTCATGTATCACTTTGACCATATAGGCACAGTGAATGGCTATAAATCCATCATATTTCAGCCTATCCACAGGATACCTAGCTCTGGTAGACCTGCCAAAATAGGCTCACTACCAGGGCTCTCAAAACATCCCTTGTATTCCTTACTCTAGGTGTAACAACAGAAGGAATACCCAACTCATAATCAAGGCTCTATTCTGAGCCACTAGATTCACCATCCACATAAGAGTGACCTACGTTCACATCAACCATGGGTTGATCTACTTTCTCTTTTTCTTTTCATGATACTTGCATACCACTATCTGCATTGCTTTGAGGAGATCCTCCTGATCTCAATCTGCCTGTCCATGGCAAAGTATGTGAACCACTGCTAGAGGACACTATAGGTCCACTAATATTTTGTGATTGCTACTGTGAATTCTGTGCAGCATTACCATTTTGTGCATCTACATCATCAATCACATTTACTGGTTTATACCAGCTGCTCATCTCATCAAAAACAACATCTTTGCTCTTTGTAAACTTACAAGTAGAAGGGTTATAGCATCTATACCCTTAGAGAATAACCAATAAAGATTCACTTCTTAGCTTTTGGATCCAACTTGGATCTCAACTCATCTGGCACATGAACATAGGCAATGCAACCAAAAACTTTCAAATGAGAAATATCTGGTTTCCTACCAGTATACCTATCCTCTGGCATCATGCCATGTATTGCTACAGTGGGAGTCCTGTTCATTATGTAGATTGCTATAGCCATTGCTTCAGCCCAATAATAATCTAGCAGGTCTTTTTCGTTGAGCATGGCACGAGATATCTCTCCAATATGCCTGTTTTTCCTTTCTGTAAGTCCATTTTGCTATGGGGTATGACTGAATGAATATTGCTGCTTTATGCCATGCTCCTGTAGGAAACTTGCAAACTCATTTGAGAGGTACTCTCCCCCTCCATCTGACCTTAGGCATTTTATTTGCAGGCCTATTTCTTTTTCAACCATAGCTTTAAAAGCTTTGAAATGCCCAAACACTTCACTTTTCTTACTTGGTTTCTGTTAGTCAAATGGTTGAGCAGGGCTTGCAGGTCAGATTTAGTCCTCAAGGATGCTTTGCTGAGGATATGAAAAATAAAGGTCGCTTGATAGCAAAAGGGAAGAAGAAGGGTAGGATGTTTACGTTGGATGCGGACATGCCTAAATTGAGTGCAACAATGTTTGCACATGGGACCAATGTAGTTGCAGATATTGATATCAGGCATAAATGCATTGGTCATGTTAATGTACAACGACTTAAATTAATGCAGGCCCAAAATATCATTTGCAAGATTGCCTAAGTTCAAGGTTGCAAAAATGCATAAGGTATTTGAAGCCTGTCAATTTGGAAAACAAGCAAGGAAACCATTTCCTAGACATGCTCAAGAGAGTAAGAGGCCATTGGAACTAATCCACTCTGATGTGTGGACTACTAAAGCTGCATCTATTGGAGGCTATCATTATTTTGTCACTTTTATTGATGTTTACAGCAAAAAAGTTTGGGTGTATGCTTGGTACACCTTAATGATCGCTCTTTGGAATTCCACCTAACATTGATACACGCTTTGTTTGAAAACTTTAAAATCAATCATCATTCTTAAACATTACAGTACCCTTGGCAAGAATGGCACCATTGCCATTCCTCCATGATCCCATGGGAGAATGGCACTAGAACCATTGTTGAAGCTCTACCATGAGCCTTTATCTTGTTCATAGGTTATCCAATAAAACAACATACTCAAAAAATCAAGCAGAGAAGTACATAATGAATTACAATGTCCTTAATCAAAGCTCATTGTAGTTATAGTGGTGTTCAGAAATACCTTAATAATAGGTCTTTAGAATTTCACTTAATACTGATACTCACTTTGTTTGGAAACTCTAAAATCAATCATCATTCTCAAACATTACAATACCCTTGGGAAGAATGGCACCATTGCCATTCCTACATGATCCCACAATCTTGAAGCTTTACTTGATCTTGCTCATAGATTATCTAATCAAATAACATACACAACAAATTAAGCATGAAATTACATAATGAATTACAATGTCATAAATGAAAACTCATAGTTTGCAAATAGCTTTTGATCTCATGTACATCTTTGATTGAGTGAGACTCATCTCTTGGAACTTTATGGTGTTTTAAACACCTTAATAGCTTTTATATTATTGAGATTTGCATTTCAAGTGCTTTGGATTGAGTGACACTGATCTCATAAACCTAAGTGGCATTTATAAACACCTTAATATTTTTGAGACTTGCATTTCCAAATCTCCAACGTCAAGGAGAATCTCCCATACCTAATTTTGTGATCCTCCATAATGTCATAAATCTTGTTGGTGTCATATGGTGTTCATAAACATAGTTTAAAACAACTCAAAAGTATAATTAAAACCCATGAATTTAAAATCACATTGTAAAAACTCTTAAACTTTACCAAGCAAGGAGAAACATAAGAAATCTATAGGAGGAGGAGGAATGCAAGACATGTAGTTGATATACAATCAAGTTGCCATGACAAACATTTATTGTGCCCTTTCAATATTTAGACAAACAATCTTCGATGCAAAAGTATAACTTTGCATGTCACATGGATTTCTCATTGCAAATACAAAAGCTATACTTTTGGTTGAAAACTTAACAATTTGTTGATGCACAATTGAAAACTATGAAATTAAACATGATTCTAAAGAAAATTTGCATTTCTAGTCCCCTTAGGGATAACACCAATGCCACTCATCCATAATAATGGTACTAGAGCCATTGAAGATCTATTAGGAGCCATTACTTCCAAGGGGTTCTGAAAAATTAAACATTTCCTTGAACATGTTGTGACGCCAAAAATTGATATTTTTTTATTTGGCATTGGTACTGTTTTCTTCTATGTGTTTGATAAGAGTTTGAGTATCAAGTGATAGCCTAGCGGCTCTCACTTATTTTTATTTTCTAAGATATTGTATGGGATTGAGAGGATGAGTGGAATGGATCATTGTAAATACCATGTGTATGAATGATAAATACCTTGATATGGGGTGAGAGTTATTTGTGTATGGGATATTATGGGGTTTTTAGAAAATAGGAAGAGTGAGTCATATAAAGAGGTGGGCTCATGTCCATGTGTTCCAATGATACAAGATAGATCACATGCCAAGTGTGTGGAAGGCATGTGGAGGAGTGTGGAGTTAAGAGGAATCCTTCTAGAATTCCTATGTGGAATAAGGAGGATGTGGACATATGGAAAAGAGAGGGTCCCTATGGGCTCCATGTGGGGAGACTCTTGACTTTCTCAATATTTTAAGAGTCTTGAGCATCTTTTGATGGGACACATGGCAAGAGTAGCCAAAAAGGACATGGATGGTGACATACGAGCTTATGTGATTGATGGGGAAAAGAATCTACAGGCAGCAATTATAAATGGGTGAAGGAGGGTGACAAAATCTTTATAAAAGGAGCCCTCCTCTCCCTTATTCATCATCACTTCCACCATTAAGCCTCATGTTGCTATAGCTCTAGCCTCTTCCATGAGCCTTCTCTCCCTCTTGTAGATATTGAGGCAGTCAATAGAGCGAGCAAGAAAAAGCGAGCGAGCCCAAAAAAGCGAGCGACAATTAGTTGAAGTGGTTGGAAAATCAAGTAAGCAAAGAAAGAATCTAAGTTTTTTATAAAATAATTGCTTGAAGTACAAAGTATTCAAAAAGGTGGTTATCTGTCACAGAATTTATATTCTAATGCACACAAGTTTTTTAGACAGTGCAAAAAGGCATGATATTTATCTAAATCATGCCTTATCATTTGATTTGATATGTAACATTATGCCATTTATATTTGATAATCAAAAGATGTAGGGATGTTAAAAACTCATCTTTTGGGCAAAAACAATCAAATGTTGACATTTTGCCAAAATATAGGGATGTGAAAATGTTCTCTTTTGGGCCAAAACAAGGAGCGCGTTGATGCGCTCCCTGTTTTGGCCCAAAAGAGGACATTTTCACATCCCTGTATGTTTTGATTTACAAGTCCAAATGGGGTCATGTTACATATCAAATCAAATGGCAAGGCGTACTTTAGACGATTATCATGTCTTTGTGCACCATCTAGTAAAATTTAATGCACCAAAAATGAATTTGTGGCCAATTTGCTGCATTGGTAAGATTAGTGGGAGGTAAGAATAAATCATTAGGGAAGGATATTTTTGCAGTAACAAAGAAACATGGGTTTTGTTCCAAGAGTGAACAGAGTTAAAAAACCTAAGCATTTACATATGCATGGAATCTAGACTAATCCATGCAACGAGTCCTTGGAAAGATGATCTCAATTACTCTAGTGGAAAGAGAGAACTTGATTGCAGTAGGGTTTGTCTTTGATACAAACAGTGACTTGGAAGTTAAACATACAAACTGTCTCATGGATGATGTGAAATTAGTGTTAATGGCTTTAAAGTTATATGCATGTTTAACCTTCTGGCATTGAGGGAACATATGCACTTTTGAATAAGTTATTATTTTTTGCTACTAAAATAGGGGATTTATAAATCTTTTATTGTTTTTAATCGCTCGCTTTTTTTGGCTTGCTCGCTTTTTGGTAATCCTCATAGATATTCTCTTATGTAGACTCTTGAGTCCATTCTCTCTAGGCTATTCTCTCTCTATGAGTAGCCTTGGAGCTTCCGCTCCCTCTTGTATGTATGAAACCTCTTCTTCTCCTTGTGTTTGTGATATTTTAAGTTTATTTAAGTGGAGTCTTACTCTCATGGCAATGAAAGTCACTTCTTATCATTTTCCTTGAGTCTCCATTCCTATGTTCTTTTCTCTCTCTATTCAAGTCTCTAAAGTAGTTCTTGTTCGGCCGCTCATTGTGCACACATGGTCCATCCGATTCCTAAGCCACCATGCAAGCTTCTTCCTCTCTTTTAGGCAAATTCTAGGGGTATTGGATCATTGATAATTGTGGAGCCTTGAGGGAGTAGTTTGCTTAGGCGAAATCTACATGG
The DNA here is from genome assembly GCF_047967505.1 of Dipteris shenzhenensis. Classification (NCBI taxonomy): domain Eukaryota; kingdom Viridiplantae; phylum Streptophyta; class Polypodiopsida; order Gleicheniales; family Dipteridaceae; genus Dipteris; species Dipteris shenzhenensis. Next base: position 35,037,959 of record NC_141625.1, on the reverse strand, counting down.
GCAGATGACAATTTTTATGACAATTTGATCCCCTGTTAGTGTTTTGCTCATAACTTTCTGCTCGGTAGTCCGATTTTGATAAAACTTATATCAATGCGAAGCTCTATTCAAGGCGCATGTTCTTATTTGATTAGATCTTGAATCAGATACTATTGTAAAAAGTTATGAAACTTATATCAGTGTGAAGCTCTCTTTAAGGGTCTCTTTCCCATGTAATTAGTTTTTTGCACTGGGTCTACGACAAGAAGTTATGAGTCTCTGTGTATGACTATTTATTTCTATGGCAGTTTTTACCCCCTTTCAGTAAACTATCCATATCTCTTCAACTGGTTATTTGTTTTCAATGAAACTTATATCAGTAGAGTATCAGTACGAAGCTCACTTCAAGGCACATATCTGTGTGTACTTTAATTTTTTATATCAGTTTTTTGGTGGAAGTTATAGACCTCTATGTTTTCTAAAAGTTTGTAAAATGATTTCGAGCCATTTCTAGAGGCTTCTATGAAGGAGGTGCCATGTTTCCCCGGAATTTACCCATCCAGCCAAATCAGCCTCTTCAAGCCCATAGATATATATCAGTTCATGTCATGTTGAGCCGAAAGATCCTCTTCCAACAACACATCGCTCTTCTCTTTGGCAGGAACCGGCTAGTGAGATAATGGCCTATGCCGATCCTTTTTTTATCCTGATGCTGGACTACAACGTTACTTGGGATGCTACCATATTCATTCTCCTCTAAGGGAAGCAAGGAGAAAGATATGTTGTGGTTGTCTTTGCATGAAAATATTTTCTTAATCTCTCTTTGCAAGTGATAAGGGTCTCTATTATTAAGATTGGGAAGAGCAGGAAGCTAAGAGGTGCGTCAAGTTTCATTACCCCCAACTTCATGTCACATCTTTTGGTGGAGACGCCGGGTACGTTTGGTATTGGATTCATCCCACCTTACTAAACGGTCTTGGGTGTACTTGATTGCATGTTATGCCTAGTATAGGCATGTGTTTTCTGATGTGATAAAGAAGATGCCTGGAAGAACTCCATTAGAAGAGATTGCAGCCCGTTTAAGAGAAGTAGAAGATTTTGAAGGTGATGCTCAAGCTATTCGCACCGGTCGTTATGATCATATCCTTTATGTTTGTGCTCTTGAATATGTTGGTGAATCAACAATGCCGACAGTAGGCACAATGATAGATTGGGGATTGTTTCATCATGCACTAGCAGCTTGGTGTGACGAAGAGTTGAGTCTTTGGGTAGTTTTTTACTATAACAGTGGAGTGGTGATTCTCAATGCTTTCAACTTCTTTTGCTATGCAAATGATGAAGAGTACAATATTTTAAAGCTGTTATGTGCACTTCCAATTGTGAGAAGGGTGACTCTTGAATGCATGTATACACACAATGTTTTCATGATGCTGATTGGTCACTTATTTTTGAAGATTTTGTTGAGGATCACATTGTGGAGAGTTTTCAACAAGTGGTTATGCATAATAAGTTGGTCTTGGTATACTAAGGCTCTGTGGGATCTTGTTTGGGACATTATTTGGATCTTGGTGTTTCCTTTTTGTGTTTCATCATGCTGAAGATTCCAGTGTTTCGAGGGACCCAAGGGGAAGACCCGGAGTTTTATCTTTGGGATTTTATTCGAGGATGCCGGCTTTCCGAATGGTCCATGAAGGATCGAGCGGAGATTTTGCTTGATTTTCTTGAAGGTGTAGCCTTGAGTTGGCATGAGACCTTGCCGGACTCTACCAAGGAGGGCTGGGACCAAGTGGTGGCTGCAATGAAGCAGAGATTTGGGGCAGTGGAGTTGCCAAATGCTTTGATGTTGTAGTTGGACCCATTCTATCAAGGAGAGGGTGAGATGGACTCTGTCCAATATGAAACTTTATGGACAAAGTATGAAAGGGCAGCTTTGCGAGCTGTGGCATCTGCATCATCGGCCCCTCAAAGTCTCTCAAGGATGGAGCACTTAAAGATGAGCAAATTTGTTATGGCTTTGGAGCCTCGTCTTTGCTCAAAAGTAATGAGTAAAGATCCAACAACATATGTGGAGGCACTTCGCACTACGACCAAGAAAGAAGCTTCTCTAAAGATCAAATCCTCTTTTGTGTCTTCAATAGCTTCAACTTCTAAGGTGGAGGTAATGGGCACTCCTCAGGTACCAAAGTCCTCTGAGTTAGATCATAATATCTCCCAATTGATGGCAGAGTTTGCTGATTTGAAATTGCATTTGGTTAATGCACGACAACCTAGAGCACCAAAGAGTGAAGATAGGCCTCGAGATAAGAGTGGAGTCACTTGCTATGAATGTAATGAAAAAGGTCACTATCGCCCTGAGTGTCCTAGATTGAGAAAGAAAGAAGAAAAACAAGTATCCTTGTTAGAAGCTTCTTCAAGGGATGAGGAAAGAGAGGTAATGATGGCTAAACGGGGATGTGGTAAAGCAAAAGAAGAAGAAGAAAGCAAGGAAGAAGTAGATGAGGAACATCAGGAAGAGGAACGCCGTAGTAAGAAAAAGAAGGCATCTAGAAGGAGAATTAGCCAGTCAGACTTTTCTTTAGGACAAGGCATTGGAAGCTATGACTTGTTGTCCGACTTTAAAGAAAAGGAAGCTCATATCACCTTTGGTCAATTACTTGCTTTGTCTCCAAAACTACGGAAGGAATGGGGAAAGCTAGCAAGCACAACAGTGTCAGAGAAGAAAAAGAAGAAAAGTGCCATTCCTATTGTTCAAAAGGTAGATATAGATGTTGGTGATGATGTACCTGTGGTTAATGTTATCATTGATGGTCAAGTGATTTCTAATGTTTACATTGATGGAGGTGCATCGATTAATGTCATGAGTGAGAAGACCATGATAGATGCTAATTTAAAATACTCTAGTACTACCTCTCCTTATCACATCAAATTGGCTGACAACACTAGGGTTAAGACCTTGGGGGTTGTGAAGAATCTAGAAGTGGATGTATGTGGAATTTCTATGTCGACTACTTTTTAGGTGATCCCTACCAAGCCAGATGCACGTGCCTGTCCATTGATTTTGGAAAGGCCTTGGCTACGCAAGGTGAAGGCTGTTCAAAAGTGGGATACTGGAGAATTGATTTTGTAGGGAAATGATAAGAAGGTGCGCTACAACATCAGAAGCCGCAAAAGGAAAGTTGTCAAGGAGGGGTCTTCAACATCAAAGAGTTCGAGCTTTGACTTAACCGAAGAAGAAGAAGAGACAGGGCATAGCTCCGAGGAGTCCAGCTCAAAGCATGAGGTGGAAGGAGTGGCCTTTGGTCTTTGTCTTGGTGCTAATCGGGACGAGTCACAAAGGAACAAGATGGTGTTGCAAGAAGATCCTATAGAGACACTTCATGTGGAGGATGTGGAGCACACTAAATGATGCCAATGCAATGAAGAGCTTCTTGGTGATTGTCTATCAGGTAGTGAGAAGCTCCGTACTTGGATATGTTAGATGATTTTCCATGTCTCTTTGCAACAAGCTATTCACAGGTTCGACCAATCTCTCTTGTGGAGCACAAGATTGAGTTGAAGCTAGTAAGCAAGCCAGCTGTGCAACGCTTAAGGCAATTGGGGGTGATCCAAGCTGAGGCACTAAAGACAGAGGTAACACAACTATTTGAGGCGGGATTCATCTTTCCTATTGATGATTTAGAATGGATATCTCCTATAGTTGTCACACCAAAGAAAGGAGATAAGTGGCGGGTTTGTGTGGACTTTCGTCCTTTAAATGCGTGCACTAAGAGGGATCATTTTCCTTTGCCATTCCAAGATGAAATACTAGACCAAGTAGTAGGTATTTTGGGTACTTTCAAATTTGTATTCAGGAGGAAGTCAAAAGAAAGCATCATTTGTCACACCTTGGGGAGTTTTTTTTTACAAAGTGATGCCTTTTGGGTTGACCAATGCACCAGCTACATTTCAAAGATTCATGAGTTAAGTGCTCGAGCCTTACTTGGGAAAGTTCATAAGGGTGTTTTTGGATGATTTTTGCATTTATTCTCGGCACATAGATCACATGGAGAAGTTAAAGATGGCCTTAGCTAGGATTGATGAAGCAAAAGGGTGTCTAAATCCTAGCAAGTGTCATTTGGCTCAAACAAAAGTAGTCTTGTTGGGGCATATTGTCTTTGAAGAAGGCTTGCAAATGGATCCTGACAAGGTTCAAGCAATCATGGCTTTGCCAAGTCCTACTAAGAGTGTCACTAGTGTTCACAGAATTCTAGGAAAAAGAAAGTATTATCAATGCTTTTGTGATGATTTCACAGAGATAGTGCATCCCATGAACTTGTTGACAAGAAAAGGAGTTTCTTTCCAATGGGGTGTGGAGCAACAGGAGTCTTTTCAGCAACTTAAGGAGGCCATGAGTAAGGGCCCAATATTGAAGCCCCCTGATTGGGTCTCAAGACTTTTATGTAAATCCAAGTGTATCTTTGCATTCAGTTGGTGCTGTATTGCTACAAAAAAGGAGAGGCAAGTAGAATGCACCCCATCTATTATGCTAGTCGACAGCTTACAGAGGTGGAAACAAGGTATGAAGAAATGGAGTAGCAAGCCCTCTCTTTGGTGTTTTCAATTAGAAAGTTTTGCTCCTAATTATTACCTCAACCATTTTTCTTCCTTACCTCTAAATCTGTATTAGTATATCTAGTTGGCAAGCCTAATCCTGGGGGGAGATTTGCAAAATGGTTGTTAGAGCTTCAAGAGTTCTCTTTCTCTTTTGTCACTGAAAATACCACTAGGTCCACTATGGCAGATTTGCTCACAGGACGAGAGGATCTAGGAGAAGAAAAGAAATGTAAGGAGAATATTAAAGATGAAAGGGATACACCACCAACAGCTTTTGTTTTGTATTTTGATGGGGATTTTAGTCCTTCATGCCAACAAGGAGTCGGGGGGATAGTCTTGATGAATTCTGAAGGTCAAGAGGTGTGGGCAAGAGGACAAGAGCTTCCAGGTATCACAACTAACAATGCAGCTGAGTATAATGCTTTGATTCTTGGTTTCGAGGGTTGTCTTCAAAGTCAAGTTAAAGAATTGGAAGTAAGAGGAGATTCTCAGCTTATTATAAAGCAAATGCAAGGGCATTACAAGACAAGAAGTCCTCTTTTGAAGGAGCTTAATTAAAAGGCTATGGAACTATGTAGTTAGTTTGATTTTTGCAAGTTTGTTCATATAAACAGAAAAGAAAATCAAAGGGCAGATGAGTTAGCTACTCAAGCCATTGTAGTACAGGACTGGGGGGAGGTTTCTTTGGTAGAGACTAGATGGCTAGATTTGCAAGATGTTTAGCAATATGTGGAAGAAGGCATGTTTCCTTGAGGGTTAACTCCATGATAGAAGTAGAGATTGGTAAGGAAGGCTTGTCCCTATACTATTGTTGATGACATTCCTTATAAATTGGGAAAAGACAAGGTGCTTCGTCGGGTGGTCCATCCCATGGAGACTAGGAGAATCCTAGAAATGTGTCATGAATGCTCTGGTCATTTTTCTTCAGTAAGCACATCTAGGAGAATTCTTAATACAAGTTACTTTTGGCCACGCCTCCATAAGGATGTATATGAATGGTGTCGAAGTTGTAAAATATGCCAAAAGTTTAGAAGGCGACAGTTGATTCTTGGGCCCTTGAAGCTTATTCTAGCATATGGACCATTTGAGAGGTGGGGGTTGGAATTTGTGGGACCACTCCCTCGCTCATCTCAGGGTAAGCATTATTTATTGGTGGCCACAGATTATGTGACTCGGTGGGCAAAGGCCAAGGCCACAGTCAATAGCAAGGCAAGCACAGTTGCAAAATTTCTCTCTAATCAAATTTGTTCACGCTTTGGTTGTCCCTTGGAAATTCTCACTGATGGAGGAACCTCTTTTAGAAATGAACTAATTGAAGATGTGGTGCATAAGCTAAAGATAAATCATAGCGTGTCCACGCCATACTATCCCCAATGTAATGGCTTGGCTCAGAAAACAAATGGATTGTTGTGCAATTCAATGGGAAAGCTTGTAGACACTAAGAAAAGGCATTGGGATAGGCACTTGGCAGAAGTTTTATCTATACCCCAATTTAGAATGGACATGGGATGAGTTTAGTTGATACATGTTGTTGTTCAACAAGGCAAGAATGATTAGATTGTACTTGTCTAAAAAATGGAAACCACCACGGCATTGCCTAGTACAATAACCCCTACCCTATGGTAGTGGGATCTCAAAAGTATCGAGAAAGTATGTGTCCCAAGGGTTGGGATTCCTTATTGATAAAGCACTCTCAATCACAAAAGTTGGGATGAGTTTCATTGATAGAATGTGTCCACCATAAACAAGGCAAGAATGATTAGATTGTAGTTGTCTAGCATAGTGGAACCACCATGGGCATTGCCTAATCCAATGAACCCTACCCCATGGTGGTGGGAACTTGGAAGTGATGTGAAAATATTTATCCCAAGGGTTGGGATTGCTTCTTAATAGAATAGCATAAACAAGGCACTCTCAATCACAAGAGTTGGGATGTGGTTCATTGATAGATGGTGTCCATCAACAAGGCAATAATGATAAGATTGTAGTTGTGTGACATAGTGGAGCCACCACCAGCATTACCTAGTGCAATGACCCCTACCCCGTGGCGGTGGGAACCCAAAAGTACCGGGAAATTCTTTATCCCAAGGGTTGGGATTGCTTGTTGATAAAAGATCATCAACAAGGCACTCTCAATACCAAGAGTTGGGATCAGTTTCATTGATAGATGGTGTCCATCAACAAGGCAAGAATGATTAGATTATAGCTGCTTGACATATTGGAACCACCACAACAATTTCACTAGAGACTTGGTACTGATGTTGAGGAATGGCACTAGTGCCATTCTCCATGCAAGTTTATGTTGACTGGTTCCATCTCCATGTGAGTTTGTGTTGACTGGTACCATCTCAAATTTATTAAAGTCTCATGGATATGGTTGTGCTCGCTTGTACATGACTCTGAATCTCATTCTTGCATTTATTCTTTCTGCTTTGGCCACTTCATATCTCTCAATCCACTTCTGCATCTCCTTGCTATTGAGGATACAAAACTTATTGAATTTCTCCATTTGCTCTTCGCTCATCTTTCTTTCAATCCCTTTTCCTTGGCTCTCCAATGATGCAATCATCATCCTTGTTATGCCAAGCCTACAACATATCAGGATCCATGGATGCAAGAAACTCCATGATACTAATGACTCTTGCACAATCCATCCCTCAACCCCATGCTTGCTTCCATTCTTGCTCTCTGCCTTGCAAACCCCTTCACAGTTTTCATAAACCATTCGAGAAAAAACATCCACCGACTATGAACGGTGGACACCTCATGAACATAATGCTTGAGGGAAAGTGCTTCTCAAGCAAGCACACGGCTTTGATGGAGTCCACCCTCAATGCTTGATATGGAGATCTCTTTTTGGGATATCCACCTATTTCACATGACCATGTAAGATTCATAATCTTTCTGCATATTATTCAACTTTAATTTAAGAAAATGTAATCAATGTGAGTTGATAGTAGGCATATCTCACAATACCACTGATCTTGAATATAGCATTTATAACATCTTCTTACAAGCACCCTTTCACTGTAATTGGGAGGATGAACTATCCAAGCAATAAAGAAGTCATGTCAATAATATAACAGTATCATAATTACACTAATATAACACATCACAATTATCAGTACACTAGTCCTATAGCTTAGAATACCTGTAAGACCTTGTGCCAATCATGGAACTTGAGCCCACTAAGCTTATTGTCCTTTGAAAATGCTCCTTTCAAGCAACGCATGTACCTTTTCGGTGCTCGAAAAGAGGCTATGTCTAGCTTGACTGTTGCCGCTGCCTCCTCTCGCTTGGAGAGAATCCATGCTACTAAAGTTTGGGAAGAAAACTTTATGAACACACACTTGGGGACACAAATGAGGCATCCTATCCATAGCACGTAAGTCTTCTCGCACTCCTTTCAAGACTTTGTCACCAACTAAGTGTGCCCAAATAGTAGCCCCCACATTCTTCACAATATGCATGGGATCCAAGAGATGATTGATTTGTAATTGACCCCAATAAGGAAGCTTGTGAAAGATGGATATCATTTTCATATCAGGAGGAGGTTCCTCTCCATTTTCCCTCCAAGCCTGGAATCCAGTGACTTGCCTTCAAAGATGGTGGTGGTGGATCAAGCTAGCCTTCACGCACAAGATCGTCCAACAGTTGGAAGTTATTGAGCATGACCTTCATAAACCATTTTCTCATATGTTTGGAGTGTCGTGCAAGCGTACTCAAACCCTTCCCACAAAAACAGGACAAGCATGGTACCCACTTATTGCAAGTCCTACATGCATGCATAAATGTGTTAGTATAAGACATGTGCAAGAAAGAGATTCATAAAAGTATCATTATACATGTAAAGACACAAACCACAAACCTGCGCACTCTCCATATCCTGGGTAGTCATGCATGGTCCACATCAACATTCCCCTGACCAAAATGTCATTGGTATGTCTAGGAGCTCTGGATTTATCAAAGACCCATATGCCTCTCCATAAGATCTGTAACTCTTCTATCAAAGGTGCCATGTACACGTCCATATTTTTGGCCTTGTACTTCCCTAGCACAAGCAGTTTAAGGCATGAGGTGTCCCTTCTTTATTTTTTATCCATGGTGGGATATTGTAATTCACCAATGGTTCACGCTATCAATGGCGAGCCCAAGATGTAAGCTATGTGGCTCCCTCACAAAGTTTGGCCCACTGATTGTCTATGTGCTTCCAAGAAGCACAATCTGCAGGAATCCTCAATGTGTCATCAGCGGACCAATGTGTAGCATGTCGAATCATCAACTCTACTATGGATTTGCATCGGAACATGTGCTGTATTCTAGTAATGATAGGAAAGTGTCTCAAGACCTTTACTGGGATCTGCTCACCCTATAAGTCATCTCTATATCTTTGTTCCCCACACTCTGGACAACTAACTAAATCCCCATGCTCATGATGAAAGAGAATACAATCATTATGACAAGCATGGATGGTATCATAATCCATACCCATCGTTGTCAACATCTTCTTTGCTTCATCTCTTGATGCGGGCATGGTATTTGGTGCAGGCAACATCTTTTGGAGCAACCTATCGCAATTCAAATATACATATGCTTCCAATAATGAGAAACTATGATGATTCTAAAAACAATCAAGATCCAAATTGAGATAAATTATGCACTAACCTTATTAAGGCCGAGACACTTGTATCGGACCACCCATACTTTGCTTGCAGATTCAAGATTGAGAGACAAGCCCATAGTTTTGATATCCTAGCACCCTCGTACAACCGTTGTGTGAAGATTTTGAAAACCCCAAAATTGTCTTGTACATATGTACATGTGTGATGTTCAACTTGTGTGTGTGCACAATCAATGGAAGTTAGTGCAAAGTGAAGAAGAAGAAAATTTGGATCTGTCATCTCTTTTTGGCTCACTGCTGGACATGAATGTCACAGCAGAAGAGTGGGGTTGCTAAAGGGGTGTGAAGATTTTTGAAAACCCCAAACTTGTCTTGTACATATGTACATGTGTGATGTTCAACTTGTGTGTGTGCTTGTTGGCATTCAATCAAATTGTGTGTAAGCAGCTTTTGAGTACTTCATAGTATTCAGAGTTGGGAATGTGTGCATTAAGTGACTTGGTCTAAGTTTTGTTGGAAGCCTTGGGAGTGGTAAAAAGGCAAATATGAGGTGGCTAATTAAGAATGATGTGGCTGGAATCAAAAAAGGTATCCATGCATGTGGCTACGTAATAGAAGAGGGAAGCTTCTCGTTGATGAGCTAGCATGTACGTGAAGCTTGGGCATGAAGGAGAATTGAGGAAGTTTTCCTAAACGCACAGGGAATAGACACGCAAGTGGAGAGGGAAAAGAAAAGGTGGATGGAGTTCTCGGGAAGGCGTCTCTACTAGGCAGGCAGGGAGGATCTCAATGAAGGGGGGATGTGAGCTCGGTTGGGGGGAGAGCTTCGGGAGAGGGTCATTGCTACTATACAGTAGGGAGGATTATAAGCTACGGAGAAGGTACTCCTGGATGGAGCTGTTGTGACACTATCCATGCGGGCTGTTGCTTTTGGACAGGAGAGGGGCTTGACAACTGAAAGGCTGTAGCAGTTGGTTGTGGCTGGAGGATCATGGCGACGCGGGTGTACTACAAGCTCATCATGAAGGTGAGGCCATGTCTAAAGCTGGAAGAGCCAGGGAAGAGCTCTGTGTGTTGAGTAGAGGAGGTAGCTGTGTTGGGTCGTCATGTAGCAAATGACCTTAGATGTTAGGCTTTGCTAGGAGGTCGACTATTGCTTGGAGGTCAAGAGCTACTTGGGTTCCTGTGGGATCGTCTTGATGGGAGCTCTGAGTTGTTGAAGGAAACTGCAGTGCTAGATATCCTTACGTGAGGAAGATGGGAGGAAATATGTGGGTTGACAGCTAGGTGGCGAGCTCGAATCGGTTGGAGAGAAGGGCCATGGCAAGTGCTGGGTATTTTTACATGATGATGATAGGCTACTGCCTTGGGTGCTTCTTGATATGGGCGTCACTACTGTGGAGCAAGGGGACGCTATAGATGAAAGCTTTGTGAATGAAGGTGGCGACTCTGAAGGAGGTTGGTGAACTGCGACAACGGGAGTGTTCTGGGAGTCAAGAGAGGCCGTGGCTTTTGGCTGACAGATGTTGGATGAAGGTGGTTAGATAAACGACTGTCTGTGGGCTGAGGTGCCTTGGATGAAGGAATACATGTTCGCCAAATCCTGAGGAGAAATCTCGACGCTGTGATACGGGAGTGTAGCTCACCTTAGACTTCCATGAATCCATGGGGAGCTTGTGGGTGGTATATGGTCTTGCCAATGGGTTGCTGGCAGTTCCATGGCTAAATGTGAAGGCAGATAGGTCGTTCATGACTTGTGTGAAGCCAATTGATCAAAGAAGAGGTTGGGCTATCTGCCCTTGCTGGAATTTTGTAGAGACCTAGCTATGGTGTCGCTAAGAAGCAGGTCGAGAGTGCCTTGATCGATGGCATGTGAGCTCTGTGAGCTGAGAAGTTGACTAGCAACTATAATCTTTTAAAATGACGGGTGACTGATGCATCTATGAGGGCCTCAATAGTGAAGAGCTCTAGTTATGGCAAGCTATGTTGGGTGTTTTCCTCACTTCATATTTTCAAGGATCTTGATAGGAGCTGGAGGGTGGCTGGTTATAGCAATACCGGTGTCCATGGTTGATTATACAAGAAGCCTTGCTTGTGATGATGAGACTATGGGTAGCATGTAAGTGATGAAAAGTGGGCTTCATGGAATCCAAGGTGCTATTTCATGACATGCTTGTATAGCTCATAGTGTAGGTTCTCTTACGGGGTGATGACTTTGAGTATATGAAGCAAATGAATGATTTGAGGCCAAAGAGATCCAGGATTGTTCTTGACAGATTTTGACCGGAGATATGAGCATGGTTGTTTATACCTCGAGTTGTCAGGATGTGGTCATGGCAGTTATGCAATTCTGAAGTTGTCATTCTCTGGAGTGTTATGTTTCATGGGTCATCTATGTGTTTCCTGATCAGTTAGTAGGAGCTTGTGCTAGGCTGTGTAGTCCACTGGGTTTCTTTCTGAGGTTTTTTGGCTTCCAGAAGAAATGTGACCAGAGTGAGATGTGTCCGGAGGTGTGTGGAGACAAGGATGTGAAATGAATGCCTTTTACCTTGTGATTATGTTGTTAGGTTGTTTAAAACGTGGATGAGGGTGGCTGTGAAGGCGGATTAGGCTCTACTGCTTTTGTCCATCCACGTTTTGGTGCCTCCACGGAGGAAGTTCACTTCATTTTACAAGACTGAAAGAGCAGATGTTCTGAGCTGTGTTGCAAGCAATGGGGAGAAATCCACACATGAGAGTGATACAGTGTGAGTGGTGTGGAGAATGTGGTCATAGGAAGGACATATGCATTGAAGTCTAGCTACGTGTGATCCAACTCCATGGAGCCAGAGTGTAGAGAGCTCTGAAAGTGCTTGCCTGCAGGAAAAAGATTGCTCTTCGGATGCAGAGTGAGCTTCTTCAATAGTGTGTTTGTTTTGTTGCCTTCCAGTTTTGTTGTGGTTGAGAAAGCCAGGGTATGACAGTTGAAAGATTGTGAGGATGGCACAGGATTTTCCAGAGTATTGGGGGATGCCGTATGAAAATGCAGTAGGATTCCTGGAAAAGATGGAATTTATAGCACTTATGAAAGATAGGGCAACCCTTGAGATTTTGTTTCAGATCCTGAATTATTGTTTGTAGGGAGATGTAAAAGCATGGTTGCAGACACAAGTTGCTACCTTCACAATTGCTTTCATCCTCAGCAGCAAAATCCAGAGTATACAGTAGTAAGAGCAGTTTTCCTTGTATGGTTTGCACAAGCCAGGAGCCCTAATGAAGTCTGGAAAGAGCTATGCTCAGTGAGACAGGAGGAAGAACAAGATGTGAATCTGTACATAATCCAGTGTGGGAGATTATGGAGTTTGTGGTGCGAAGCTCTTGTTCTGGAAGTACCACCTCAAATGATCAAGCGTGATCATTTCATAGCTAGCCTAAAGCCTACACTTAGATTGAAAGTGGAGCTGAAGAATCTGGATAGTTTTGAAGATGCTGTCAGAGTGGCCAGGGAGAAAGAATGGAAAGTCCACAGACTGCGACAGCTTGGCATGCAAGAAGAGCCTAGGAATCTGATTGGAAGTCCAAAAATAATAAAGGCTTATGCAGAGAGAGAGTCGGTGTCTGTTCCTATGCAGGATGACTCCCTGAAGAAGGCCTTGCATGATGCTGTAGAGCTGATGAAGTTACTCAGTCTAAATTGGATGGAGACTACAGGAAGAGGAAGAGGCCGAGGTGTGCAAAACAACAGGAGAGATGTACAGGCTGGGAGTGAAGGAAATACAGCTAGAACAAGTAGAGGACAGGGATACATGAGCAATGTGAAGTGCTGGAATTGTGGAGAGTGGGGACATATCAGCCCTCATTGTGATAAGCCAGCAAGAGTAGGTGGAGAAGTTTATCCCGTGATGCAGAAGACAAATGATAGGTCAGGAGACTTCAATGTGGAAGTGAAGGATCTAAATCAACCCTCTACCAGTGGAGTCAAGTGGGAAGATAAAGAAAAAGGGAAGGCAATCAGCCTGATTAGGGTGGAGACTATTCCGGAGATCATGCCATTGGTAAAGAGAACAAGAAGTGCAATAGGAGAAAATGGACCTTCTGCAAAAAAAGGGAAGCATGTGGAGTTTGATCTCAGCCCTCAGTCTCCTAAAAAGAAGAGTCGGAGGCCTAGGAAACATTACAAGACTTCAGATTTGTATATGGGTCAAGGACAAGAGGAATACACACTGATGAATGATTTGAAGGGGAGAACATCTAATATAACTTTTGCACAGTTACTTGGTCTGTGCCCGAAGCTCAAAAGAGAATGGAAGAAGTTGACTAATCCTAGGAAAAGAAATGAGCAGGAGCCTACGAGAGGAGAGATGGAGATGATGTCTGTGGAATATCTTCCAGATTTATGCCCAGTAGTGGATGCATGGTGTGGGGGTATGAGTGTTGGAGAGGCATATGTTGATGGCAGTGCACAGATAAGTGTTATGACTCAGGCATGTATGGAGAGGTTGGGGCTAAAATTGAATGCTCATTCAGATTTTAGGCTCCGATTGGCAAACCATGCGAAGGTGAAGTGTCTGGGTATATGCACAAGAGTAGTGGATGCTTTTGGAGTATCCTGTTGCATTAATTGCCACATTATGCCTGCTGGTTTGGGAGCATACCCACTGATTTTGGGTAGACCTTGGCTCAAACAGGTAGGAGCAATACAAAACTAGAAGATGGGTACAATTACAGTGCATAATAAGAAGGGAAAGGCCAAGAAATTTTATATGAGTAGTAGACGGGAAATAGAAGAAGAACCAGAAGGAACAAGCAAGGAGGAGGAGTCAAACAGTGAGACTGAAGAAGAAAGTACTACATCTGAGGAGGAGGGGCAAGTATCATTTCTGTTGAAGGAGTCTGCAGCATATGAGTTGCAGGCAGTAGAGATACAAGAAGCTAAGGAGGAGAGTAAGCTTGAAGATATGGATAATTTGATGCAACCCCCACCTTCCCAGACAGAGAGAGAAGAGATATTGCTGTCCATGTTGAATTCCAGTCTAGAAGAAGTGGAGAAGGAGGAGTATATGAAAGTCATTCATCAGTATCCAAAGTTGTTTATTACTTCACATGAAAAGATTAGGGGTTTCAATTGTGAGCCAATGCACATTGAGCTAAAAGAAGGCAGCATGGCTATTTTTCAGAAGTTGAGGAGGACACAGAGAGAGCTTTTGCCTGTGCTGAGAGAGGAGTTGAATAAGTTGCTCAAGGCTGGGCTGATATATCCAGTGGAGCATTCAGATTGGGGAAGTCTAGTGGTAATCATTCCTAAGCACACAGGAGGATGGAGAGTATAAGAGAATTCCTAGCTCAAATAGTGGATTTCTTACTTACTAGACATCTACCTTGAGAGCTTAAGAAGAGTCAGAAATATCACTTCATACGGAAGAGCAGACAGTATATGATGATTGATGATGAGCTTTACATGAAAGGAGCTGATCAAATTTTGAGAAGAGTGCCTTGGAGAGAAGAAATATATTATATACTGTCATTTAGCCATGAAGGAGCTTGTGGAGGACACTATGCTTTTAAGATCAGACTGCAAAAAATACTTATGGAGGGCTATGTGTGGCCTTCAATATAGAAGGATGTACAACATTGGTGTAGGTCCTGCCATGAATGTCAAAGGATGGGAAAAAGAATTCTTAAAATGGAGCTGAGAAACATTATGCTGGTTTATGATATTTTTGAAAGATGGGGGATAGATGCAGTTGGTCCTCTACCCAGAACTGCCAGTGGGAAATGTTTTATGCTTACTGCAGTGGAGTATTTATCAAAATGGGCAGAGGTGAAGGCAGTAAAGGGAGTAGATAGCAAAGGGGTTGCTGATTTTATATATGAACACATATGCGACAGATTTGGGATTCCCTTAGAGCTACTTTCAGATAGTGGTCCTGGATTTAGAGGAGAAGTGACAGATTATTTATGCAGCAAGCTAAATATAAATCACAAGTATATCACCCCATACTACCCTTAGTGCAATGGATTGAATGAGAATTTTAATGGGGATTTCAAATTGATGATGACTAAGATGACTGGGAGCCACACCAAAAATTGGGATTTGGAAATGAATAGAGTTTTGTGGGCATACAGGGTAGCGGTGAAGCATAGCACTCAATTCTCTCCATTTCATTTGGTGTATGGGAAAGAGACAATTCTGCCATTGGATGTAGAGATACCAACTTTGAAATTTTTGGTTTAAGAAGGATATGAGCCTGTAGACAGTTACAAGGAGAGATTACTAGCACTGCAAGTAATGCAGTTAGTGGCTTTTGAGCATTATGCCAGAGTGCAAATGTGGAGGCAAGAATTGGAAAATGCAAAAATCAAGAAAAAAGAAATTGAAGATGGAGACTTGGTTCTCAGATACAATAGCAAACTGGATAGTACATTTCATACTACATTTCAAACCAAGTGGGAAGGTCCATACAGAGTGGAGAAGAAATTTGAAAATGGAACTTACCAATTGACCGATTTAGATGGTAAAAAACATAAGAAGAGAGTCAATGGTGTCCGGTTGAAGAAATACTTTGCACGGTTGATGGTAGCACTGAAAGAAGAGGATCATGAAGATAATGAGCTGTGGCAGAATCAATGGAAGTCAGTGCAAAGTGAAGAAGAAGAAAATTTGGATCTATCATCTCTTTTTGGCTCACTGCTGGACATGAATGTCATAGCAGAAGAGTGGGGTTGCTAAAGGTGTGTGAAGATTTTTGAAAACCCCAAACTTGTCTTGTACATATGTACATGTGTGATGTTCAACTTGTGTGTGTGCTTGTTGGTGTTCAATCCGATTTTGTGTAAGCAGCTTCCGAGTACTTCATAGTATCCAGAGTTGGGAATCTGTGCATTAAGTGACTTGGTCTAAGTTTTGTGGGAAGCCTTGAGAGTGGTAAAAAGGAAAATATGAGGTGGCTAATTAAGAATGATGTGGCTGGAATCAAAAAAGGTATCCATGCATGTGGCTATGTAATAGAAGAGGGAAGCTTCTCGTTGATGAGCTAGCATGTACGTGAAGCTTGGGCATGAAGGAGAATTGGGGAAGTTTTCCTGAACACACAGGGAATAGACAAGCAAGTGGAGAGGGAAAAGAAAAGGTGGATGGAGTTCTCAGGAAGGTGTCTCTACTAGGCAAGCAGGGAGGATCTCAGTGAAGGGGGGATGTGAGCTCGGTTGGGGGGAGAGCTTTAGGAGAGAGTCATTGCTACTATACAGTAGGGAGGATTGTAAGCTACGGAGAAGGTACTCTTGGATGGAGTTGTTGCGACACTATCCATGTGGGCTGTTGCCTCTAAACGGGAGAGGGGCTTGATGACTGAAAGGCTATAGCAGTTGGTCGTGGCTGGAGGATCATGGCGACGCGGGTGTACTGCAAGCTCATCGTGAAGGTGAGGCCATGTCGAAAGCTGGAAGAGCCACGGAAGAGCTCTATGTGTTGAGCAGAGGAGGTAGTTATGTTGGGTCGTCACGCAGCATATGACCTTAGATGATAGGCTTTGCTAGGAGGTCGACTATTGCTTGGAGGTCAAGAGCTACTTGGGTTCCTGTGGGATCATCTTGACGGGAGCTCTGAGTTGTTGAAGGAAGCCGTAGTGCTAGATATCCTTACATGAGGAAGATGGGAGGAAATATGTGGGTTGACAGCTAGGTGGCGAGCTCAAATCGGTAGGAGAGAAGGGCCATGGCAAGTGCTGGGTATTTTACGTGATGACAATAGGCTTTTGCCTTGGGTGGAAGCTTCTTGATATGGGCATCGCTATTGTGGGAGCAAGGGGACGCTATAGACAGAAGCTTTGTGAATGAAGGTGGTGACTCTGAAGGAGGTTGGCTACGACAACGGGAGTGTTTTGGGAGTCAAGAGAGGCCATTGCTTTTGGCTGAGAGGTGCTGGATAAAGGTGGTTAGATAAATGACTGTGTGTGGGTTGAGGTGCCTTGGATGAAGGAATACATGTCCGCCAAATCCTCAGGAGAAATCTCGACGCTGTGATATGGGAGTGTAGCTCACCTTAGACTTCCATGAATCCATGGGGAGCTTGTGGGTGGTAGATGGTATTGCCAATGGGTTGCTGGCAGTTCCTGGCTAAATGTGAAGGCAGATAGGTCGTTCATGACTTGTGTGAAGCCAATTGATCAAAGAAGAGGTCGGGCTATCTGCCCTTGCTGGAATTTTGTAGAGACCTGGCTATGGTGTCGCTAAGAAGCAGGTCGGGAGTGCCTTGATCGATGGCATGTGAGCTCTGTGAGCTGAGAAGTTGACTGGCAACTATAATCTTTTAAAATGATGTGTGACTGATGCATCTGCGAGGGCCTCAATAGTGAAGAGCTCTAGTTATGGCAAGCTATGTTGGGTGTTTTCCTCACTTCATAATGATCTTGATAGGAGCTGGAGCGTGGCTAGTTATAGCAAACCCGGTGTCCATGGTTGATTTTAGAAGAAGCCTTGCTTGTGATGATGAGACTATGGGCAGCATGTAAGTGATGAAAACTGGGCTTCATGGAATCCAAGGTGCTATTTCATGACATGCTTGTATAGCTCACAGTGTAGGTTCTCTTATGGGGTGATGGCTTTGAGTATATGAAGCAGATGAATGATTTGAGGCCAAAGAGATCCAGGATTGTTCTTCATAGATTTTGACTAGAGATATGAGCATGGTTGTTTATACCTCGAGTTGTCAGGATGTGGTCATGGCAGTTATGCAATTTTGAAGTTGTCATTCTCTGGAGTGTTATGTTTCATGGGTCATCTATGTGTTTCCTGATCAGTTAGTAGGAGCTTGTGCTGGGCTGTGTAGTCCACTGGGTTTCTTTTTGAGGTTGTTTGGCTTCCAGAAGAAATGTGACCAGAGTGTGAGATGTGTCCCAAGGTGAGGATTACCAAAAGGTGAGCGACAAAAAGCGAGCGATTAAAAACAATAAAAGATTTATAAATCCCCCATTTTAGTAGCAAAAAATAATAACTTATTCAAAAGTGCATATGTTCCCTCAATGCCAAAAGGTTAAACATGCATATAACTTTAAAGCCATTAACACTAATTTCACATCATCCATGAGACAGTTTGTATGTTTAACTTCCAAGTCATTGTTTGTATCAAAGACAAACCCTACTGCAATCAAGTTCTGTCTTTCCACTAGAGTAATTGAGATCATCTTTCCAAGGACTCCTTGCATGGATTAGTCTAGATTCCATGCATATGTAAATGCTTAGGTTTTTTAACTCTGTTCACTCTTGGAACAAAACCCATGTTTCTTTGTTACTACAGTGACAAAAATATCCTTCCCTAATGATTTATTCTTACCTCCCTAATGAACCTCCTTCTAAACCCTAGAACCTCCTTCTAACCCTGGAACCTGCTTCTGAACCCTGGAACCTCCTTCTGAACCCTAGATCCTCCTTCTAACCTTGGACTCCTTCTGAACCCTAGAACCTCCTTCTGAACCCTGGAACCTCCTTCTGAATCTTGGAACCTCCTTCTAACCCTGGAACCTCCTTCTAACCCTTAAACTCCTCCTAAACCCTACAACCCCCAATGAAGGTGAAAGCCTTCATTACCTCAATCATGATGATTCATGTTCCTTTTACACATGCATGCACTTTGTTTGCTTACCACACTTAAGCCTACGTCTCTCACCGGAACATGACTCAAGGTCCTAAGCTACACGTATACTACAACCGACAATCCCAATATATCTGTAGGTGACAAAAAGCCTCGAAACCCTGCAAAAATAGAATACCCAGCTCTTCCTACGAAAGCAGTAGGAAAGAGACAACAATCATAGGCACCCCCATTATCATCCTTATGAGGAAGTAAGTGGCATCATAAGTCACTACGTTTTACATGAGGATCACCATGTCCCAGTATATCAGATGGCACTTGTACCCTTGAGGGAAAGGGACATGAATTCCTTAGCATGAATGACCCCGATCCAATGTTATATGTCATGTGAAGGTCCACACAGGAAAGTGAATGCCCATACAAGGGAGCGACAGACCCTCCCGTATCATGTTTTAAATGCCAAGGGCCGCACTTTTAAAAGGAATGTCCCTACAAGGATCTCACACCAGTCGTTCCTCCTCAATCGGGGGCATGCCCCTATGCGTTGGATGTAGAGTGGAGCATTTATTGAAGGATTGTTCCCTAAGGAGCCCAACAACTCTGACCAACCCGCTCAAGAGCACTAGGATTAATTTGCTAAGCATTGAATAAGGTCAAGTAGTAGCGGTGCCCTTGAAGGTCATCACGAGGATGTAGGAAAAGGCCCTAGGGAAGGAGATGAAGAAGCACTACAAGGCATAGGCCCTTTCCCAACGAAAATACTGACGCTTTTTACATTAAAATTTTTTTTTTCACAGGCGTAAACGTCGTCATTAAATTCGTTAAAAGCGTCGGAAAAGAACCGTCGCTATAAAGCATCGCTATATAGCAACGCTGTTTTTTGCTAGGAGCGCATGGCTTTGTCGGGAGTCCCGACGAGTTTGTAGCGCAAATGAGCGATGAGGAGGTAGCGAGATTCTTCTCTCTGCTATCTCAGAGGACCTCAGCAATTCCCTCCCCTACACCGATGGTTGGACATACTACCCAGCCGTCCCCTCGTGCCCCTTTGACCGAGGGGTCATCACCTGCGCGTGCCTCTCATAAGGGAAGGAAGAGTAGGAAGGGAAGCTTATGTTGTGCTGACTTGGCAGATGTAGACGAGTCAGCACACTCACATTCCTACAGATCTCCACTTGGTCCGAAGACACAGTATCAGTCAGGTCCCTTGCCCTCTCCTACTCCCACTGCTACTCCTCGCTCTGGAAGCACTCGCACAGCTTCCACTCCTTCTGACTCTACTACCATTAGTCCTCCTTACTCATCAGGGAATCTCTCCTATCAAATCACGGTTGTTGGAGAGATAATAGAAGATAAAAAGGGCAAAGCAGTGATGGCCACCATGAGACGATTGATGAGCCATCACTTCAAGAGCGGCATTGCTACCGATTGGCGGTATCAAGATGACCAAAAGAAGTAGGCGGTCATCAATGAATTAAAACAAAAATACCCTAGCCCGCCAAATTGGGAGTTTAATGAGGATTATATGCATCGTAGATCAACCTTGCATACTTCCATCACAAAGGGGTTGGCTAAACCCAACTTGAAGCATCGTAGATCAACTTAGCCTACTTCCATCACAAAGGGGTTGGCTAAACCCAGCTGGGCAGACAAAGCTGATTGGAAGTTCTTCAAGAAGCAGAATAGGGACCATCCCGAAATGTTCGAGGTTCAGAGGAGGGCTACGAAAGATGGCTGGACATCGTATGTACTTAGCACTTTGGTGCAGGCGGACGGTTGGCATTCGAGGCAACCGTGGTAAGTCTACTTCTTCTCATTTAATGTATTGTTCTATTTGTTTTACTACATATTACATGCACTTTAGCTAACTCTAGCTCTCATAAATTGGATCCACAGCAAGCTGCGATGGGTCGTCTTCCTACAGATGCAGAGACGCGACGCGCATTTCGCATAGGAGCAAAGTCGTGGTTTATTGAGCAAGAGGCGCATGGAGCGACGGTCGATTGGGCTGAGGTGGCTGCTCACACAGTATAAGTCTACTCCTACTTGTAATCTCATTTCTTAAATTGTTTTATTCTTTAAGTTCCAATCTAATTTTCAATTTATATGGTTCACTCTTAGGGTTAAAGCTCAAGCGTCCCATCATCAGAGGCAAGCAATCACCAGGGCCAAGGATCAGACGCACGTGACAAGGATCAGGAAGAAGGCGCAGCTCACAAGGACAAAGGATCAAGCCAACAAGACGAGGACGAGGGCGAGGATGATTCGGATGAGTAGTAGTAGTAGTAGTAGTAGTAGTAGCAGCAGTTTGCATTTTCTTCGCCATGTATGTCATTTTGTATATCCGCTCGTTTGAGCAATTTTGTATCACCCTTTCAAAAGGGTAATTTTGTAACAAACAATGTTGTATATGTTCGCATGTATATGCTTTTGTTGCTCGATCATTTCATTTGAGCGATTTTGTATCACCCTTTTAAAGCGTTCCCCGAGGGGTAGTCGCAGTGCTATGTCTGAGAGGAGTCGGGGGTAGTCGCAGTGCTAGGTCCGAGAGGAGTCGGACTAGGGGTAGTCCTTGGTGTAGTCGACTGAGAGGAATCAAAGTCCTTTGGAGCATATAGATCGTGAGCTCTCTTCCTACGAGGCTGTCCATACTCATCGGATGTGCGACGTGATCCCATGTCTAACATAGACACAAACACCAAAACAAAAAACAAATATAAGCATAGGCATAGGCAAAGGAAAAGAGGAAGAAGAGGGAAAGGGGGAAAGTAAAGAGGGAAAAAGAGACATATGCTCATGCTTATGCATGACCATATGTCTACTTCTCTTATGCTCATGCTTATGCATAAGCATGAGCATATGTCTACTTCTCTTATGCTCATGCTTATGCATAAGCATGAGCATATGCTCATGCTTATGCTTATGCATGAGCATAAGAGAAGGGGGAAAGAGAGAAGAAGAGGGAAAGAGGGAAAGTAAAGAGGGAAAAAGAGACATATGCTCATGCTTATGCATGACCATATGTCTACTTCTCTTATGCTCATGCATAAGCATAAGCATGAGCATATGCTCATGCTTATGCTTATGCATGAGCATAAGAGAAGGAGGAAAGAGAGAAGAAGAGGTAAAGGAAAGAGGGAAAAAGAGGGAAAGAAAGAGAGAAGAAGAGGGAAAGAGGGAAAGTAAAGAGGGAAAAAGAGACATATGCTCATGCTTATGCATGAGCATATGTCTACTTCTCTTATGCTCATGCATAAGCATAAGCATGAGCATATGCTAATGCATATGCTTATGCATGAGCATAAGAGAACGGAGAAAGAGAGAAGAAGAGGTAAAGGAAAGAGGGAAAAAGAGGGAAAGAAAGAGAGAAGAAGAGGGAAAGAGGGAAAGAGGGAAAGTAAAGAGGAACACACTATTCAAAATTTTTGGACTTGTGTAAAGTCCAATTTGAGAAATGGACTAAAAAACAGTCCAAAATTTTTGAATATACTAGTAATGTTGTTTTTTGAACTAGATTTGCCAACTCAAAACAAAAGATTTGATGATTAAGTACTAAGAACATCAATGCATAACCAAATCTCTTACAAAGATGGTCTACATAAACATCTTCATAACTTTACAAAAATCTCTTACAAAGTGGTCTACATAAACATCTTCATAACTTCTTGTGAATTGAGCTACTATCACGTAAGAACATCAATAGATGACCAATAATAGATGACCAATTCTCTTAGAAAGGTGGTGTAAATAAACATCTTTATATATAAGTGGTGTACACACACCTTTATGACCATTTCTTTTAGAAAGGTGGTGTACATAAAGCCCTTAGAAAGGTAGTGTAGATAAATCCTTTTATGTGTAAGTGGTGTACATATACACCACACTTGGTAATAAAAATCACCCTTAACTATAAAAATACATTTGACATAAAGTTTAAAATACACCATTAAGTATAAAATGGACCTCATAAACAATCTTTATACACAATAATGAGAGTAAAGAAATCAAAAAAGTAGTAAACTTTTTATTAGATATTCGCTTTACATAGAAGTTCAAACTTGTGATTACAAAGCCGTCAGCCATCATGTTACTCAATACCAATGTCCTCAAAGCCAGGCCCTTGACTACCAGGGTCCTGACTAATAGGCTGCTCTAAGACTGGAGTCTCAGTAGCAAGGTCCTTAGTAGTTTGCTCTTCAGTTCCAAGCACCTGACTAATAGGCTGCTCTAGAGTCTCATAACTAAGTTCTTGGTGAGTAGGGACCTGGCTACTAGGTTCCTGACTAGTAGGCTGCTCTGGAGTCTGTAAGGTCATGGTTGAAGAACGATCTATGCCTCATGGTAACTCCTCTTGGTCATGCTTTGCCTCGTCCATACCTTCTTTGAGTAAGGCTTCCTTGCTTGATCCACTTGCCTGTCCTTCACCCAAGATCAAGGGTGCCTTCCTCACTTTTAATTTCAAGGGAAGTGCTTCCACCTCTTTAGCCTTACCTTTTCCTGTGGCGTGATGTACTACTATTTCTTGCTGCCACGAGCCTTCCCGTATGATGAGTGGAACCTCCTTGACTCTAGTTGACAATTGATCACCCTTATTCTTTGTGCGGATTTCTTCTTGCCGTAAGCCATCGGATGCAGAGCTTTCATCCTCATCATCACCTGAGCTAGAATCATCACCCTCAAACTCACTACCCTCTTCTTTGACATTTTCCTCTTCAAAGAAGGTAGTGCAGTTGTAATATGTGTCAAAGAACTCAATTTGATGGGGGTATCAATGACATTTACATTTCTACCTTGGCGTAGCAGTTTCTCAGCAGCAAAACCCATTCGATATAATGCTACTTCCCACCCATCATTCAGTAAATTCTTTGTCATCTCTAGTATCACATCAGGATCCATCGGCTTTCTATAATCCACCATTGCTGCATCAAGCTTAACCTTATTGTCCTCAAAGTAATGAAGCTCGAGAGTCCTTAAAGGAATTTGGATTAGATTGCCACCACCCCTAGATAAGAAGCACATCAAGAAAGGTTGCAAGACTTGAATGGCAGTGCCTTCCAAGACAGTCATATGATTACGTAGGACTATACCATGGTATAATTTTGAAAGTAAATACCCAAATGCAGATGTCAAACTCGCATACAAGGCATCCCTTTGTGATTCTATCATGAACAGGACCAACGTTGATCTTTTCTTATCTGCCATAGGACCTTCTACGATAAACCGCACAAGTTCAACTATCCGTGACACTGCAAGGTCTTGCAATTCATCTATGAAAAATATGCATGGCTTCTCCCAAGCATGACCGCTCATTGTTATGAAATGCTCTGTATCAATGCCATTGATGTGTGCAAATTTTGTACCATTCTCTGATAGCAGGATATCATAGGAGAAGCTGAATGGAGAACCATCATCTAAACCACCAATTGCTCTACCTTGGGTAGTGGACTGCAAGGCCTTTTTCTTGATGTCCATATATTCTGTCTCAACAACCTTTGGCATTCTTGATGCTTTGTTGGTGTGGCCTCTGCATCCATTGAAGCCAACCACTTTCTGCCATGTCTTATCAAGGAGTTGACCTAGGCTAAGTGCTTTCTTCTTATCCACATCAATTGACTTGCCAGCTAACTCATCATCACATTTCAATAAAAATAATAGTGCCAAGAGAGCAGCCTCACTTTGAATCATTCGGGTGACCACTTCATCCAAGTTGCTATGCTTGCTCTTCTTTCCAAAGAAGCAGTCACCACTTAGGATCTTCTTGCATACTTCTTCTGTTATTGCATTTGGAACAAACCTTAATGCTCTCCACCAAACAATAGACATCAGTTTCTTTATTTCTTTCCTCTGAGTTGCAATGTGCTCTGGTGCCTCAAAGGATATCTTCCCTATTTCATATGCTTGGCAAACATCCACAATGCTCTGAAACACTGAGTCCTTGCAGAAGACAATGCAAGTAACATCCCTGTATCTTGCAATGGCGGTGTTCAAATCCTTTGCCTCGACCTTATTACTTGGTATGCCTTGCGTATTGCTTACAACACCTTTCAAGCATCTATAGAACCGAGTCCTCTTTGCCATGTACTCAGATGTAGGTCTCTTGCCCTTCACTGTTTGTGGCTTTCCACAGCCCATCCATAACTCCCTTGCCTTTATCAAGATCTCAGAAAGAGAAGAGCTTTTTTTCAACCTAAATGGAGCAGAATTCAGCCTTTCCGGATTCTAGAATGTACTTCGAGTCATCGTTAAATATGCATATTGTTGAGATATCAAGCTCTATCCCCGACATATCTCTTGGATGACTATCATTTATGTCACCGTCTATGTTAGTTGTACTCGTGGTGTAGTTAGACTACCACGTATGTTTTTGGTTTGGATTCACATATGAACCACGTATTCTAGGTTTTGACATATAGGGTATTTCCCTCTTCTATTGTATTGTTGTTGTGTGCAAAAGTGAAGAAAGGCTTCACCCTCCAACCTTGTGTCCTCTCTCTCTCTTTTGTGTGTTGTGAAGAAAGCTGAACTTGAGTCTCCTATCTCTCTCCCTCATTCTTTACATGGTATCAGAGCCTTGTTCGAGGTAAGGAGCTCAAGAAAGCAAGCCAAGTTTGTGGTGTCCTGGTAAGAGGACCAGTGTTGCTTTCCTATTTCGAGTTTGGGAGCAAATCTCTGCAGGTAGCACAGCCAGAAGTGCAGGAGTGCACTGTTTCAGATTGAGAGGCCCTTCGCGGTGTGGCGAGAGCGCAGTATATGCTACGGGAGAAGGCAAAGCCCTGGGTGACTTTATTTTTTTGATTTGAGGCCGTTTCGGGGCCCGTTTTGAAGGCGCAAGTTCTTCGCAGGCACTCAGAAAGGCCCTATTTTTGCTGTGCGACCACCGCGCGGCTAGTCGGTGGAAAGGTGCCACAGAAATTGCATCGTATGCCTATGTGCAGAGATATTGGGAGTTGCAGATTCATGCCTGTTGCCTGTTGATGCAAAATCGTCACGAGGAAGTGACTGTGTGGTGAAATACCACTTTCGTCAGTGTTGCAGATCTGCCCCTGTGAGGCTTTTCGCAGAAGTTTTGCTATTTGCCCTTGTGAGGCATTTGCTATGTTTACAGGTTGCTGTTGCAATTCGTGATTTGTAAAATGTCTGAGAATCTGTCTACCATTGTCAGTGAGAAGCTTGACAAGAACAACTTCCAAGCATGGAAGTTCAGGATGACAAACTTCCTTATGGGAAAGGGAGTTTGGGATTACATCAGTGGTGAAACTGCAGAACCAGTTTTGGGTACTGCTCCCACTCCTGCTGAATTGAAGGCCTTTAAGGAATGGCATGAAAAAGCCAGAAAATGCTTGTATTGGCTATCTGTTAGCATTTTAGATTCTATGATTGTGCATATACAGGATCTAGAGACGCCTAAGGAGGCATGGGATACATTGGTGAAGCTGTATAGCACAAATACCAAAGCACGAAAGATGCAGCTAAAGCAGGAGTTGCACAATGTGCAAAGGAAAAATCTGAATATAAATGAGTATTCCTTGAAGGTGAAAGGCCTTGCAGATTCTCTTGCCTCCATTGGAGCACCTGTTGATGATGAGGACTTAGTGTCCGTGACCTTGAATGGTCTTGGGAAAGATTATGCACAATTTCGGACATCCATTGGAGTCCGTGAAACATTTCCTGATTTTCAGGAACTTATTGCTCTCTTGCTGAGTGAAGAGCAAAGGAATGGTGGTTCAGCCACCTCAACTTCTCAAGAGACTGCTTTCTACTCGAATACAGGTAGAGGCAGGGGTAGAGGAAGAGGCCGTTCTGGTGGCCGTGCAGGAAATCAGAACCAACAGCAACAACAGGAAAACCAGTCCTATGGAGGAGGACGTGGTAGTTCTAGAGGCAGGGGGAGCCAAAGAGGCCGTGGTTCATGGCAAAGGAACCAGCAAGTAAATAGCAGCACAGAATGCTATTATTGTGGAAAGCCTGGACACAAGGAGAATACATGCTATAAAAAGCAGAATGACATCAAAAGTGGAAAGTTGCAGCAAAGCAACTATGCATCATCAAGTGGGCATGGTGACGACAGAAATGAGCACCTTTTTGTGATGCAGCATATGGTTAACTCCATGTCAGGAGATGCTGCAGCTTGCAATGATGTTTGGTATGTTGATTCAGGTGCCTCTAACCACATGACCAGTCATGGTGAGTGGTTTCATGATGTCAGAAATTTGGATAAGCCAGGTTATGTTGAAACAGGTGATGATACTGCGCACCCAATTACGCAGGTTGGTAAAGTGCCATTGGCTATGCAGGATGGCAAAACAAAGTACTTGGCAGATGTACTTCATGTTCCAAAAATCACTAAGAACCTGGTTTCAGTTGGCCAGATGGTTGAGCAAGGTCTGCAGGTTAGATTTAACCCTGATGGATGCTTCGTTGAGGACTTGAAAAATAAGTGCCGCTTGGTTGCGAAAGGCAACAAAAATGGCAGAATGTTCACCTTGGATGTTGATATGCCTGAGGTGAAAGCTGCTATGTTTGCGCATGGGAGAGGTGTCATTGCAGATATTGAGATATGGCACAAGCGCATTGGGCACGTGAATATACAAAGGCTGAAATCTATGCAAACGAAAAACATTGTTGCAGGTTTGCCTAAATTCAGAGTTGAGGGAATGCAAAAGGTATGTGAAGCATGCCAAATGGGTAAGCAGGCCAGACATGCATTTCCCAAAAATGCTAAGGTGAGCAGAAGACCTTTGGAAGTGATCCATTCAGATGTTTGGACAACCAAAGCTGCTTCTATTGGTGGATGCCATTATTATGTGACGTTTATTGATGACTACACTAGGAAGGTGTGGATTTATTTTATGAAGCACAAAAGTGAAGTGTTCAGCCATTTCAAGGCTTTTAAGGCCATGGTTGAAAAAGAGAAAGGTGTGCATATTAAAGTGCTAAGATCTGATGGAGGGGGAGAGTACTTTTCAGAAGAATTTTGTGAATATCTGAAAGAACAGGGAATTCAAAGGAAGTACTCATGCAGGTCTACCCCTCAGCAGAATGGGGTTGCAGAAAGGAAGAACAAGCATATTGCAGAAGTAGGACGGGCGATCCTAAATGAGAAAAACATGCCTGATTATTTTTGGGCTGAAGCAGTAGCAACTGCTGTTTATATTATGAACAGAACCCCCACTGCAGCTGTCCATGGCATGACGCCTGAAGAAATGTATACAGGCCAAAAACCAGATATTTCTCACTTGAAGGTATTTGGTTGCATAGCTTATGTTCATGTTCCTGATGAGAAGAGAACAAAGCTGGATCCAAAGGCAGAAAAATGCATCTTTATTGGATATGCTCAGCACCAGAAAGGGTATCGCTGTTATAACCCTTCCACCCGCAAAATGCAAGTGAGCAGAGATGTTGTTTTTGATGAAATGAGCAGCTGGTATGCACCAACTGTTATGGTAGGAGATGCAGATGCAGGAAATGGGAATGCTGCAATAAATGCAGAGCAGCAATCTCAAGCCTTGAGTGGACCCAGAGAGTCCTCTACTAGTGGATCTAATGCATGGACAGGGAGATTGAGATCTAGTGAATCGTCACATGGCAGTCCTGATAGTGTTGTGCAGGTATCACATAAGGGAAAAGAAAAAGTGGACCATACTCCAGTGTTTGATGTGTCTGCTGGTAGCTCTCATGTTGATGGAGAGTCAAGCGGCTCTGAAATGAGCCTTGATGAGGAACTTGGGATTCCTTCTGTTGTTACACCTGGTGCAAGGAAAAGCAGGCATGATTTAAAGACTCCTGCAACTGATCCAGTTGTACGAAGGTCCACTCGTATTAAGTATCCAGTTGACAGGCTGAGATATGATGGGTATACAACACATCACTATGCTTATATGGTCAAGGTTCTAGAGGAGCCAGAGCCCACATGTTTTGAGGATGCAGCAGGGCATAAAAATTGGGAAGCAGCTATGGATGAAGAGATGGCTACCTTGGATGCAAACCACACTTGGGATTTGATGCCTTTGCCTCATGATAAGAAGGCTATTGGCTGCAAGTGGGTTTACAAAGTAAAGCACAATGCTGATGGGTCTGTTAGCAGGTACAAGGCAAGATTGGTTGCCAAAGGTTTTGCACAGACATATGGAATTGACTATGAGGAAACTTTCAGCCCAGTTGCAAGGATGGCAACCGTGAGAGCAGTAATTGCTATGGCTGTTGCAAAGGGATGGTCTTTGCATCAGATGGATGTGAAAAATGCCTTCTTGCATGGTGACTTGCAGGAAGAGGTTTATATGATGCAGCCAGAAGGTTATGAGGATAAAGCACACCCCGATTTTGTATGCAGGTTGCGCAAAGCCTTGTATGGCTTAAAACAGGCGCCGAGGGCATGGTCAGACAAGATAGGGCAATATCTTGTCACTATTGGATTTCAGATTTCCAATTCAGATTTTTCACTTTATGTGAAAAGGACAAACAGAGGGATTGTGCTTATAGTCATCTATGTTGATGACATGATTATTACAGGTGATAGTGATGCAGACATTAATGAAGTGAAGCTGCTGTTGAAGCAGAAATTTGAGATGAAGGATTTGGGAGAGCTGCGTTACTTCTTGGGCATTGAGGTTATTAGATCCCCGAGTGGGATATGGCTATTGCAAAGGCAATACGGTTTGGACATGCTGTCCAAATATGGGATGACAGGCTGTAAGCCTATCTCTGTTCCATTGGAGCAGAATGTGAAGCTCAATGCAGAGTCAGGTGAGCTTCTTGAAGATATTACTATGTACAGGCGCATAGTAGGTAGCTTGATTTACATGACTATAACCAGACCAGATTTGAGCTATGCTGTGGGGCTGGTGAGTCAGTTTATGCAGGCACCGAGGAAGCCACATTTGGATGCGGCTAGGCGCAGACTGCGGTATGTGAAGTCCACATTGCATTATGGACTGTTTTATGAAGCTGGGTGTGCAGTACAGGTACATGGATACACAGATGCTGACTGGGCTGGTAGTGTCTCAGACAGGAGATCTACTAGTGGTTTTATGTTTTCCCTTGGGAGTGGTGCCATCAGTTGGAGCAGCAAGAAGCAGCCAACAGTTGCCTTGTCGAGCACAGAGGCAGAGTACAGGGGTGCAGCAATGGCTGCATGTGAGGTAGCTTGGTTACGGAAGCTACTTGCAGATATGGGACAGTCAGTTCATGCAGCAGTTGTCATTCATTGTGACAACATTAGCAGCATCATGCTTGCTAATAACCCAGTTTATCATGCTAGAACGAAGCACATTGAGGTGCATTATCACTTTGTGAGAGAGAAGGTTCTAGCTGGTGAGATTGATCTTGTCTATGTCAACACTGAGGAGCAGGTGGCTGATATCTTTACGAAGGCATTGGGTACCGAGAAGCTTCGCAGATTTAGGAGCTTGCTTGGTGTACGTGAGATGGATTTGAGCTTGAGGGGGAGTGTTGAGATATCAAGCTCTATCCCCGACATATCTCCTGGATGACTATCATTTATGTCACCGTCTATGTTAGTTGTACTCGTGGTGTAGTTAGACTACCACGTATGTTTTGGTTTGGGTTCACATATGAACCACGTATTCTAGGTTTTGACATATAGGGTATTTCCCTCTTCTATTGTATTGTTGTTGTGTGCAAAAGTGAAGAAAGGCTTCACCCTCCAACCTTGTGTCCTCTCTCTCTCTTTTGTGTGTTGTGAAGAAAGCTGAACTTGAGTCTCCTATCTCTCTCCCTCATTCTTTACACATATATGACAAATGACCCGTTGAAACTTTTCCATCCACTCAATCTGTGGCAAGTTTTCTTTTCTTCCCTCATCAAGGGCAATCCTGCAAGCTTCACAAAAGTGTTGCCCATCAATGGGCTCAAACCTGCATCTTTCCAAGAATCTATTCTTTGCTAGCATGCATCTCTTCTTGATGTCAGTCCCATATCGGCTTTGGTACAAAGCCTCTCCACGAACAAAGTAACTCCTTCTAAAGTTTTCAAAAGCATCAAGAAAGTCCACGCGCTTTTGAAATGTGACATCAAGCAATGTAGGATCATCTTCTTGAAGTCTCTTAAACGCCATAGGACAAAGAGTGATATTAGTGGCAACTAGAGTTCTTGTTTTCCTCGTATCTTCATACAATTTGCGTGCAAATGTCTTATCTAGCTTTCTTTGATTTGTGAACAACGAAGCTCGATCAATAAGCATTGTGGCCATGCTGAATTGTGAAAATCCCCAAATGTATCCCTCATCCTCTGGAGGATGTAAGTCTGCCACACTTATAGAAAAGTCTTCGAGACTTGTATCTTCTTCTTGCGGATCCTCCTCTTCATTGCTATCCAATTTTTTGCCTGGTTTTAAATAACCTGCACTTGAATGATCTGCACGTGGAGTAGGAGTTATTTTTGCTCTCTTTCTAGGAATAGCTGTAGAACTTGAATCTGCTCCACGATCACTCCTTCTTGTTCCTGTAGTTGCAGCAGTCGATGGTGTAGGTATAGTTGGAGATACTGTAGTTACTCTTGTCGGAGTTATCGTAGTTATCGCCACAGATATTAGCGGTACTTGAGGGTTATATGTTATAGATGGGATACTTACTGCTGCTGAAGGTACAACACCACCACTTGGAAATGCATCCCACATTTTTTTCAATGCTTCTAAGGCACTAAGTAATTCTTGGGATCCCTCAATTGAATCTGGTAAGGGCTTCAAGAAGTGCTTGTGAGTAACTCGTAACTTGTAAACCACCTCGTCATTCTTTCCTTTGCACACAACTTCTATCAAATTGTTTTCTTTAATGTTGATGTTTGAGACCATGCCACCATTTCTTATTGCCTCTATAGAATATTTCACGCTTGATACATTCTCTGTAGTGATCACCAAAAAATACTTTGATTTGTGCTCCATAAAATACCAAGCATGTTCAAGGTATTTGAAAGACACCTTGGAACCAAAACTAGAAGCCATAGTTTTCTGAAAAACAATCAAAAATAAAAAATGAGAATTACAATGATTTTCAAACTCAAAATATTAAATAAATTTATAATTAAATATTATTTTAAGTTTTATTTATTTTTAATTTTTAAAATAAAATAAATTTATTTACTTTTTTTCTTTTTTAATTATTTTATTTTAATTAATTTATTTATTTTTATATTTAAAATTTAATTTAATTTTTTAAATTTTTTTTAAGTTTTATTTATTTTAACTTTTTTATTTTTTCAAAATAAATTAAGTTAATTAATTTTTTTCATCCGCCTCCCCACCCCCACCCCTTCCCCGCGCCCCTCCCCTTCCCCTCCCCCTCCCCCGCCCCCCTTCCCCTTGTTGCGTGCGCAACAGGTGGGGGGTTAACCCCCCCTCCCCTCCCTCGTCCCTGCCCCTTCCCCTGCCTCTCCCCTTCCCCTCCCCCCCACCCACCTGTTGGGGGGGTTAACCCCCCCTCCCCCGCCCCTTCCCTGCGCCCCTCCCCTTCCCCTCCCGCTCCCGCGCCCCCCCTCCCCCCTGTTGCCCTCCCTTCCCCTTCCCACGCCCCCCGCCCCTTCCCCTCCCGCGCCCCTGCCCCCCCTCCCCCCTGTTGCATGCGCAACAGGTGGGGGGACCCCCCACCTATTGCGGGGGGTTAACCCGCCCCAGTTGCTCCCCCTCCCCTGCCCCTTTCCCTCCTCCTCCCCCGCGCCCTTGCCCCCCCCCTCCCTGCGCCCCCCTCCCTTCCACCTCCCCCGTGCCCCTCGCCCTCCCCCCCTCCCCCCTATTGCGTGTGCAACAAGTGGGGGGGGGATCCCCCACCCCACCTGTTGCGCACGCAACAGGGGGGGGCCCTCCTCGCCTCCCCTCCACGTCCCCGTCCCCCTCCCCTGCCCCTCCCCCCCTCCCCCTCCCTCGTGCCCCTCCCCTCCCTCCCCTCCCCATCGGCTCCCCCTCCCCTGCGCCCCTCGCCCTCCCCTCCCTCGCCCTCCCCCTCCCCGCCCCGCCCCCTCCCTCGCCCCGCCCCGCCCCCTCTCGCTCCCCGTGGCCTCCCCCTCCCCCGCACCCCTCCCCTCCCCCCCTCCCCTGTGCCCCTCACCGTCCCCTCCCTCCCCCTTGTTGCGCACGCAACAGGGGGGTCCCCCCCCTCCCCCTCCCCCTTGCCACCCCACCCCGCCCCCTCCCCCTCCCGGTGCCCCTCGCCCCCGCCCCACCCCCGCCCCCTCCTCTTCCCCTGCCCCTGCCCCTCCCCCACCCCCCTCCCCTCCCCCCTTCCCCGTTGGCTCGACAGGGAGGGGGGGGGAGGGGAGGGGCACGGGGGAGGGGGAGGGGGGGCACGGGGGAGGGGAAGGGGGCAGGGCGGGGCGGGGGGGAGGGGGAGGGGGAGGGGGGGCACGGGGGAGGGGAAGGGGGCGGGGCGGGGGAGGGGGAGAGGGGGCGCGGGGGAGGGGAAGGGATCGGGGCAGGGGCGGGGGAGGGGGGGAAGGGAGGGACAGTGGGGAAGGGGAGCGAGGGGCCACGGGGAGGGGGAGGGGAAGGGAGACGGCGGGGAGGGAGGGGTCTGCGGGAGGAAGGGAGGGGGAAGGGCCGGCGGGGAGGGAGAGGGGGAGGGGAGGAGAGGAAGCCAGAGGAGGGAGGAGAGAAGCGGGAGGAGAGGGGAAGGGAGGGGGAGAGAGGAAGCGGGAGAAGAAGGGGGAGGAGAGGGAAAGGGAGGGGGAGGGGAGGGCAAGGCAGGGGAGGGAGGAGAGGGGAAGGGAGGGGAGAGAGGAAGCGGGAGAAGAGGGGATGGGAAGCAGGAGGGGAGGGACGAGAGGGAGGGAGGGAGTACCTGGGTGGAGAGGTGGTGGAGCTCCAGGAAAGTTGTGAGAGAGAATGAGGAGAGTTGTGAGAGAGAATGAGGAGAAGTAGAGTTTTATAGGAAATGGGTAGCTTTTAGGTCAAGTCAACTTTTTTTAGTTTTTAAGGTTTTTTTAGTTCTTTTAGGTTCACTATAAGTAGAATATTCTTCATTCTCTCTTTCATTCAAAGATCATTTACTTCATAATGCATTCATCTCACACCTTCGTCGTCCTCAGCCCACAAAAAAGCCCTAAACAATTTCTCAATATCTAGCCATTGATACTTCCTAAAGTTCACAATGAGGGCTCGACATTCCACCCGAGATTTAGGCCACTCTAGGGTCTCATTTTGCTTTTGATACGATTCTTAAACTATCTTAATCTTTGGTGTACCAAAACCTCCAGCCCAAACGGGGCTCCCAGGTATCTAATCAATTCACCTCTATTCAACCAATGCACCAGAACAATCTCAAGCCAATCTAGAATTTCCTTATGGCTAACCCTTACAACAAAAGATTTATGCCAACAAATATAAACGGAGAGCCCAAGGCAACACAAAATTTGGAGACAATGAGCATTAGCCATTCTACACTCTCCTTACTCTCATGATAGAAAGTCATGATGTCATTTGCAAATAGCTAAGCGCAAAGGTGCGACTTGGAGGGAAGCACCAATCTTGACCAGATCATCCACTGCTTTCTTTAGCATCGCATTCAAGGGCATAGATGCAATGGCAAAAATCAAGGGGGCAATTGGGCACCCCTATCTTATCAACCTTTTCAATTCAAAATAGCCGAC
The DNA here is from genome assembly GCF_047967505.1 of Dipteris shenzhenensis. Classification (NCBI taxonomy): domain Eukaryota; kingdom Viridiplantae; phylum Streptophyta; class Polypodiopsida; order Gleicheniales; family Dipteridaceae; genus Dipteris; species Dipteris shenzhenensis. The sequence goes on along the minus strand of NC_141625.1, from coordinate 35,003,607 downwards.
AACATCCCCATTGATACAGAGGGCTACTAAAGCATTACTGAAAAGGCAAACAATCATCTTATAGAAGGACTGCTAGCACCATTAAAATGCAATCCCATTGATCGTATCATAAGCTTTATCCAAATCTAGCCCAAAAATTATGCAGTCCGGCAAAGTAAGATCCAAAAAATCCAGGGCTAGTGACACATTCAAAATGTTAAAGAAGATATCTCTCCCTTTCACAAAACCACATCGTTCTACATCAACTACTTGGTGCAAATCTCATGAATTCTCAGAGCAAAAGCCTTTGCAATTATTTTATATGATGTATTCAACATAGTGATTGGTCTCCAATCACCCACATGAATCCAATCCTGCCTTTTGGGGAACAGCTTGGTCAGTCCGGTATCACATCCTGGGACAAAGCACCGAAGGCTATTGCAGCATTAGCCATCTTTGTGAGGTCCTCACCCCAGATACCCCAGATATGTATGTAGAACTCCACCATCAACCCATCAAAGCCTGGGGCCTGCTGGTCCTTTATCTGGTCCAAGGCATCCTCCAACTCCTCCTTTGAGAAATTTTTAGCCAAACGCACCCTTTGGGACTCCGAAACATGTGCCAAAAAAACATCTAGCACCTCCTCAACTATATCAGACCATACTTGGTCCCTGTTAGCATTCCCTGTTAGCATTAGCCCCGACCGTCTTCTTGAAGTGATTCAGGAATACCTGAGCAACGTGCTAGAATTCAGTTTCCATCTTTCCACTCTCATCCTCAATTCAATCAATCTTCTCCCTCTGTCGTTTATGGTGGGCTTCTTGAAAGAAGAAACTCGACAGGCTGATTCCAACCACATTTGACTACTATAAGACCGAGCTCTAGCTGCAGTCTCCAATCACCTCCTCCACTTCCACCAAGAGCTTTGAGACAACCATGTCCCAGGGGGCATCTTGAACATAAGCTCTCAAACATTCCTTGATCCTTAATCTTGGGGCACTTTTATTCACTTTCCTTTGCCAATATTTCACCATATTCATTGTAGCCTAGACTTGTTGATCCCACCGCGCAATTGTGTCTTCCCCACTCATTTTATGCGTTAACTATTCAGTCGTAACTTCTCGACAAAATAGAGAATTACTGTGGGTGAGTGTAGCTCAAACACATTTATGAACTCTTTATCTTTAGCAATGATATAGGACATATGGAAAACCTTAATGGGAGTTAGCTGTACAACCACTGATGAGGCGCATATGCAAGTTAGTGAGCAACTACCACATGTAGTAAGTTAGTCGTTCAGCTCATATACCTGTCATGCAGTATTCTGAATGCGGTTATGATGTTTCTGATCAAACTTTGTTTAGTTCTATGCCTATTCTATATATGTTGTTGTGACAAAAGCATTTATACAAGGAATATGTAGTTGTTTTCCTTAATCGACTATCTATGTTGCATTAAATCATGAGTTGATGTGTTCTGTTTCGAAAGTTCTAAATGCATTCTTGAAGACGTTGTATTTCTACAAATAGGTAGATTTTGGGATTTAATCTATACCTGTTACACTAGCGATCTTGCAAATAAATTGGGCATTTCGATCGAATGCGGCAAAGGAGTTGATAGACAAAGAAGGTAGTCAACATGTCAAAGCCACAGGCATTCTACTGCAAGGGGATGGACAATCAAAACGAATGAATCGAATCCTGAAACAGTTAATGATCAAAGCAGTTAAGTCAACACAATCCGCACCTATAAGAAATCCGACCTTGCAAAGCAATTAGCCACTTTTGACTGTGAACATGAGAAAAGAGAGCATATGGCTCCTTCGTGTAAATGATGTGCAAACGGAGCGCATGTGGTAGAATGCACACACACAGTGTCTAGTCTATGGAACAAGAACATCCAACACCTATAGAGAGAGATCAATATTCTCTACCATGCTCTCCAGGTGCTAAGGAACCTGCAACAGGCAACTGTGAATGGTGGGAATTGTGAAGCACTTCAAGAGATCATCAGCAATGTGCGGGAATTAATCCGCGATTTGCAGCAGAAGAGGCAAGAATTCCTTGCAAGAGAAATCTTAGATGGAAATGTCAGGGAGCATTGAGGCTGGCGTAGACAATTCAATTTGAAGACCGAAGGAGAAAGAGTCGAGCAATCTCACAGAATGTTCATGGAGAGAGTGGTAGCGAATGTCAGACACGGAGGAAACGGAGTCATCTCCTCGGCATATCAGTCCTCTATACTTTACAAGGGCCCAGGCAAGGGGTCATAATGATGCAAATGAGCAAGGACTTGGTGAGAGGGTTGGAATGTAGGAAGAGGAGAACCATGAGGAATCCAGCCAGAATTGGGTGAAAATGCTCAAAGTTCATGAGATGAAGACTAGGTTGCTGGTAACACAGCGTCCGATGAAGATCCTTCCACTAGTTCTTGAGGAAGTTAAGAATACCAAGATGCAATTAATGCAAAAAATCTCATATGGTCTCCATCAAAAACCTTCACTCGGGCAATTGTTGGGTACCATGCAACATTTGGGCTGTATGTAGGTGCGCAAAGGCAATTGTTTGATCCACTCTTGAGCAAACCCCGCCCAAGGAGAGCAAAACCAGTAGTTCCAATCAATCCAGTAGTCAACATGCAAAACCCCAAAGTTTGATCTGCTAAATTCACTGGCAAGACAAAACAAGACCCTGAGAGTCACATTGGGCAATTTGAGACCTGATGGGTAGCAAGTCGTTTTGAAGGTTAGCTTGGTAATGCGGTCAAGAAGGAACAATTGGCAGCAACCTTGGTGGGCACGGCCTCAACCAAGATCGATGTACTTAAGGAATCAAAAAAGGAGGTTATAGGGGAACAAGAAGAATTGTTCCACAGCCTACTCAAGGCTAAGATCAATATCACATTGGACCAGCTTCTTAATCCAGTACGAGAATTCAAAACACAATTGTTGGCTAAGGTGTCAGTTGACATGGGGAGCCTAATGGATAAGGTGAAAAAGGAAGAGGGAGAGTCTTTCAAAGTTGACCTAGCTGTTAATGCAACATAGATTGAGGATGTGGACTATACTGTACCACTTATTCAAGTGGACTATAAGTCACAGATGATATTAGAAGTCCTATTAGATGGAGGGTCGGGTGTGAACATTTTGTCTGAAGACCTTTACAAGAAATTCTGTCTCAATGAATTAGAACCAGGCCCTTTTTAGGTGAAGATGGCTGACCAAAGGAGGGTCCAACCTCTAGGAATTCGAGGGGAATTCTGAGGAATCAACAGATTGGAGTTTGCGGATTAACGTTTATGGTCAATTTTGTGGTCCTCAGATTGGAGGGGGATGAGCAGTCTTATTTGATGCTACTTGGCACAGACCATGGTTTTGGGTAGCCAAGTTCAAGCAGGATTGGGGGGCTGATAGGGTGACCATCAGAAAAGGAAAGAAGAAATTTAAAATGGCAATGGTTCCAACAAGGAGTGTACCGAAAAGGGTTTAGCCCTTGGCAGCTGAAGGCATTAACATGGTGGCCGAAGTGGAAGATGACGAGGAGGAATGGTTCCTTAAAAGAATCCATATCATGTGCCAATTTTTGAAGTGGATGTGTTGAGTATTCTTGATCAGTACAAGAGTTTTTCAATGTGCAGTTTTCCAGCAATGGAGATGTCTGCAGTTCCGATTTTGGATTGTCCCAGTCTGAAGAAAGCCCAAGAAGAATGCAAAGAAAAGAAGTCAGATGGAGTTTATGCAAACCAGTGGGATGTTGATGAGGAGAAGGAGGAAGTTTACGTTAAAACCAATAACCAAGCAATCATTGAAGCTAAAACAGCATTTGAGAATCACTTAAGGAAGTGTGCAAGAGTACAAGAGGATGATTTAACTGAGATGAATCTTGGAACAGAACAAGATCCAAAGTTGGTACATGTTAGTGCTTTGTTAGATGCAACTTTTTCTAAAGCTTTACATAAATTGTTATTGGAATTCAAGGATGTGTTTGCTTGGCATTACATGGATATGAAAGGAGTTGATCCATCTTTTTGCCAACATAGAATTAACTTGAAGAAAGATGTTGTCCCAGTGGTTCAGCAAACATATAAAATGAATCCAAACTATGCTTAGAGAGTGAAGGAGGAAATTGATAAGCTACTCAAGGTGGGGTTCATTTACCCAGTAGAAAAAGTAACTTGGCTTTCACCTATAGTCATAGCACATAAGAAGAATGGTAAGCTGAGAGGGTGTGTTGATTACAAAAAATTAAATGCAACAACAATAAAGGACCCTTTTCCATTGCCTTTTTGTGACACAATGCTTGATGCTATAGCTGATCACGAAATGTATAGTTTCCTTGATGGTTTTAGTGGCTACAATCAGATAAGGATGGCTCCGGAGGATAGAGATAAGACAGCTTTCATCACAGAGTGGGGAGTTTTTGCTAGTAATGTTATGACTTTTGGTCTTAAAAATGCACCTCCCACATTTCAAAAATGGATCCAGGAAGTTTTTCCTCCTTACTTGACTACTTTTATCAGAGTTTTTCTGGATGATTTTTCTGTGCTCGGAAAAAAGAATGAGCATTTGCAGCATCTGAGGTTATGCCTTGAGAGATGCAAAATTGCATGGCTTAGCTTAAATCCGGAGGTGTGCTTTTGTTGTAAACAGGGATGTCTTATTGGGAAATATAATTTCAGAAGAAGGGATGACCATAGACCCACAAAAAGTGGAAGTCATTCAGAATGCCCCTACATCTAGAACCTTGAAGCAGTTATCATGCTTTGTTGGGCAAATCAAGTGGAACAATAGATTTTTACGGTATCTATCTCATGTTTGTGTACTGTTGACAAAGCTTACCAATTTAAGAAGATTCCTAAATAGTAAAGAACCTTTGGGGGTTCAAGATGATTTACCTGATGCTCATTTATTTTTTGTCAGTACAAAGGAAGGGCAGGATTGGTATGATCAGATGTTGCTGTTTTTTACATATGGGGTGGTACCTCAGTCATTGTCTCGAGATCAGAGAAAGAAATTTGTGCTACAGAGTAAACCATTTCTGGTCATAGCTGGAGTGTTGTACAGGAGAGGCATTGATCAGGTGATTTGGAGGTGTGTCCCAGACTATGAGAGAAAAGCTGTTTTGATGGAAGCACATGCTGGAAGTTCGAGAGGTCACTATTCGGGTGACATCACTTGGAAAAAGATACTCCATGCCGGTTTGTGGTGGCCCACAATCCTTAGGGATGCTCATGAATTTGCCAAGACTTGTTTACATTGTTAGTGAGATGGAAGACCAACAGATGTAGACAGAATGCCACATCAACCTGTACTACCTCTAGGGCCTTTCTAGTAATGGGGGCTTGATTTTATAGGTCCTATTAAACCTCTGCTAAGTATGTTGGAAACAAGTATAGTCTAGTGGCTACAGATTACTATACAAAGTGGATGGAAGCAATTGCTTTGAGGGATAATGCAGCTGCAAGCACAACTAAGATTCTATATTATAATATCATGACTAGATTTGGGTGTCCAATTGAGATAGTATCTGATTAGGGAGTCCATTTTCTGAATAAAGTAATGAAAAAGTTAACAAGTTTACATATGATTGTGCATAAGAAATAAACTACGTATTATCCACAAGCTAATGGTCAAGCTAAAAATTCAAATAAGACATTCAAGAAAATCCTTAGGAGAACAGTTTCAGAGAATAGAACTGAGTGGGACCATAAGTTACATTCGGCATTGTGGGCATTCCGGACAGCATACAAGGCAACTACTGGAATGACACTGTTTCATCTAGTGTATGGGTGTGAAGCTATGGTTCCGATGGAGTTCATTGTACCAAGTCTTTGAATAGCAGCTGAATGCAGATTGTCTCCAGAAGAGTCAGTTAATCATAGGATCCAATAGTTGCTGAAGTTGGAAGAAGATCGGGTTGTTAGTTCATACATTTCGGATGTGATCCAGAAGCAGAGACAAGCATGGGTCAATAGAAATATCAAATTTAAGGTGTTCCGAAAGGGGGATCTGGTGTTAATGTTTAATTCTAAACTAGGCCCTCGTCCTGGTAAACTGAAATTAAGATATAATGGTCCCTAAAAGATTGTTGAGGTCTTAGGAGAGGGAACATTCAAATTGGAGGATATGTATGGGAATGTAATTCCGAAACCAGTCAATGGGTATCAGTTAAAACCATATCATGCTCCAACACTTTCTGTGGAGGTTGTGGTAGAGTTTTTGGTGGTGCAGTGCATGGTGGCAAAGTTGTATGCAGTGACTGCTTGCAGGTCTGAAGATCCAAAGTTTTGAAGTGGTGCGAGATCCGAAGGCGGAACTCTGATTCAGGTTCTAAAGTTCCAAATGTGTTAATAGTTTTGTCCATACTACTGGTGACGTTTCAAGCATGCCGGTGATGATCTTACATGCCCAAGGCTGGAGACTGATGCAACGGTCGGCATGGTTGGTTCGCCTAGTTTGATTACTGTCGGTAACATCTCGTCATTATAAGAATTCCCTTTAGTTTGAATTGGCTTGTGTGGGGTTCAGCTATTTTTGTCCCTTACAATATCAGTGTGTTCTGACTGTACAGTATCAATGTGTTCTGACTGATGTTCGAAGTTGTGTTCAACCTAATATCTCTTGGAGGATGTCCATTGTGGGTGTTGATATTCACAACAAAGGAGAGCTACCGAGTTCGTGTCGAGTGCTTGATTTGGTGTCGACCACAGCGAGTGAACAGATGGCTCCAACATCGAAAGTAGCACCTGTGCGACGCAGCAAGAGGGCGAAAACGGAGGTGAAACTACCAAAAGTGGATTTGTGAGATGTTTCAAAAGATTCAAAAACAGAGTCATATGAATCACCAAAAAAGCAAACGTCAAAGAAGCTGAAGATGGTAGAGAGTCTGCCGGTTTTTCAATAGTCCAAGGTATTTTTGAATCTATCATTGAACAAAGCGTGGCTGAAGAAGATCAAGTTGTACGAGTTTGCATGCTTACCGTGGGAGTTGTGGAGGGATAACCCCAAAGTCTTAAGTCAGTTCCAGATATTGCAGTGCATAGTAGGAGAGATTTCTTTGGGGGTTAGAATCACACCAGAGTTGGTAGCTGTAGTATTTCGTCCTCCATATTATGACCAAGAGATTCAACTAGACAAGTGTTTGGATGATGTGATGATGGTAGAGTTTGGGAATCCTTATTCATCTAAGAATTTCTATATGATAAGCAAAGTGGGGGATCTTGTCAGGAAGCAACAGTTAGCCTAGTTCATAAAGTGAGTGGTTTTGTTGGTTCACAATGACTATATGGCAAAGGAAAATTATGCCTATCTAGTGGCCATAGAGCAAGGGGAGAAGGTGTCATGGGCTACACTGTTATGCACTAAGCTTTTGTAGGAAATTTCTAGGAAGCGAGTTCGCACCCCAAATCAGTTTTCAAGAATTGCTCCTTATGTAACAGCCTTATTCAATCATGTTACTCCTAAAAAGGAGAGGACTCTGTCTTGCAAGGAGAAGGGCAAGCAGTTGTTTGGAGATGCAGATGATATTGTCAGTGATACGATTGATGATTTGGTGCAAGCCAAATACACTTATCAGCAATCAGTCAAGATGGTGATAGGTAGATCACTATCCTCAACTTTATGGAATACACCTATTGTTAGCAACGAGAAGTTGCTGCATAAAGATCAACCAGTTATGAAGTCGAAGATCTTGGTAAGAAAGGGAGCCATAATGGATTTAAAGAAAAGATTGGCTATGTCTCAGGATCAAAATGTAGAGGGTGTAGATGAAATGGATACACCACTTGTCAATAAGAATTCGGTGTCTAAAATTTCATTTGAGCAATTCAATCATGTAGTTGAAATTGTACGTAGTTTTGGGAATCAGATGCAGGCAGATCAGTGTCAAGATGCTACTGATATTTTTGATCTACAAGAAGAAAATTGTAAATTGTTACGAAAGCACTGAGATGCAGAAGATCAAACAAGACTTAGTACAGTTACATAAAAATTTTCAGGCCTATAAAGAGCAGAAGGAAAGTGACCAGCAGAAGCTAATGCAACAAATAGAAAAATAGCAGGCATGTCTATCTATTGTTACTAAATGGTTAAAAGAGATGCAAGATCGGTTTTTTAATGTTTTGGAGGTAGTGTCTAAATGCAACACAGAGCTGCAAACCAATAACTTATGGTTGTAAGCAAGACTAGATGCATGTAGAATTTGGAGCAGAAGACATTTCAGATGAAACAAAGGTGGAGGGAGTATTTATGGCAACAAATGCTGTGGACAGTCTTAAGAATGAGTTGGTAGTAATATCTCAAGGAGTGTGGGATAATTTAAAAGAAATATTGTTTGTTTTGGCTCAGAGGCCTTATGAAGCTTTTGCTTCCGAGGAATATACAGCAAATATCTTAAAAGATAAGGTTCAAGAACAGGAAAACCAGATTCAAGAATTACAGCAACAACTGTTGCAGTTCTAGTGACAATCCCAGGCGATGTCAGCAACACTTCAGGGTACTAATTCAGCTGAAATTTTTGTAAGCTTTTGTCTATGCAGGTACTTGAAGATATGGCACCAGGGCCAAGTAATCAAAGTAGTGGTTGTGTGGAGCTGAAAGAAGACTTTCAAGAGGATTCGGTACAATGAGAAGAAATACTTCAAGCTTTTGAAGTTGTTCATGATTTGACTGGAGGAAACCCGAATGCATTGTTGTTCAATCACCATTCGGAGGATATAGTCAATGTAATGCAAAAGAAAGATGAGGATATAACCAGTATCGTTCTAAAGAAACACGTACAGAATGAACAGGAACAGTTTGAAGATCAAGTTGAAGACCAGTTTGAAGAGTAGTTTATGGGAGTTCAGCATGAAGATCATGAACTGATTCCAACTAGTTCAGTCTCAGTAGACCATTGTACTAGATCTACTATAGCAGATAAATGAGTGGGTTTGAGTCTCAATAATTTTGTGGCACAAAAGTGATTGTTCTGCCGAGCGTGCCAGTTGGGCGAGTGTAGCTCAAACACATCTATGAACTCTTTATCTTTAGCAATGATATAGGAGGTATGGAAGACCTTAATGGGAGTTAGTTGTGCAACCATTGATGAGGCGCATACGCAAGTTAGTAAGCAACCACCATATGTAGGAAGTTAGTCATTCGGCTCATATACCTATCATGCAGTATTCCGAATGCGGATATGATGTTTCTGATCGAACTCTATTTTGTTTAGTTCTATGCCTATTCTATATATGCTGTTGTGACAGAAGCATTTACAATACAAGGAATATGCAGTTGTGTGCCTTAATTGACTATCTATGTTGCATAAAATCCTGAGTTGATGTGTTCTCTTTCGAAAGTTCTGAATGCATTCTTGAAGATGCTGTATTTCTACTAATAGGTAGATTTTGGGATTTAATCTCTACCTATTACAATTATCCAATAACTTATCCCTTGAACAACCAACCTTGGAGGGCATGCTAAACTTCCACACCAATCGGACGTCATCAAAGATTCCAGAGCTTTGGATCATTTCCCCTTTGAATGGCATGCGAAGACACCGTCATTCATGTGAAGCATAAAATTTGTCGTCTGCCATCTCTAAAATCATCACCCACTCTTTTATTGGACTAGGTAAAACCACCCAAACCCACAAGATCCAGTTCTCCATAGTCCACTAGACCATGATTAATGCAACCCTCATACCAGGCATCTCCCTCTGGAGACATGACCTTTTTAGCAAACTTTCCCTTCTTACTATATATTAAGGAGGGAGGGAGGCTCTAACAAGACACTTGTCCTATGGAGAGGAGTTGGTGAATGCCACATGTCATGCACAATGGAAAGGTGGGAGGAGTGTGCTCAAGCTTCCACGTGTAATGTGCATCTTCTCAGACTTGCTCATGCTAGAGAGTTTGAATCTGCGCACTCCTCTCCATCATTCCTTCTTCATTTTCTCATTACTCACTCACTAAGATTCCTATCATGTGGAGCTTGAAGTTTCTCAGTGGTGGGGTAGGGAAATGCTACGAAGATTCTTACATGAGTCAAAGTAGGGCAGGATTATAAAAATTAAGAACATGCCACATCTCAATTGATCTTGAGAAGATAAAAGAGAAAAATGATGGGCATATTACGTCAAGATTATTGCAACTTATTTAACTACATGGGCAAATTGTGTGTCATCAATAGAAAGATTAGCAGCAATACATGGATTCAACTGGATGAATTAACTATCATTAAATGAAATATTAATAGTTTGCATGGGCTTATTTTTTCTCCAAACGATTACCTTAAATTAATCAAGAAATGATGGGCATATGAGAACTAATATTATTGTAGCTTATTCAGATGCATGGGCAAATTGTGCATCATAAACTCAAAGATTAGTGCACTGATATAATCATTGCCTATTTAAATTTTGTTATTTTTAAGGTACCAAGTGGCACTCAAAGGGCAATGCCAAGTGGCACCCTATTTTTCATTTCCTTGCCCAACACGTCAACCATACGATAATCTCATTTGATCTAGCCTTGTCCAACATGCCAACTATAGGCCAATCTCAATAGATGCATGCCCAATAAAGTTGAGGTAGTTTCTCAGATTTGCATCATGCATGGGTTTCCCTTGGGCAGATAAATGGTTGCACTTGACATCAAATTCGACCCACACAACTTGAGAACTCCACCTATGAACACAATTTAATTTAGGGGATACTAGGATGTAAAGAGTGCAAGTCTGGTTTGGTGGATTTCTTTTGTGTCCATAGCACCTCTTCATTGAGTAAACTAAGCATAGAGCCAAGCCAAGTAATGCCTACGATGGAGCTATGGTGGAGGTGGTCTTGAAACTTATTTCTTGAAATTAAAGATATTTTTAAATCCCACCTTGAGACCTAGTAGAGCAGGTCTATAACCCATCATAGATGGGTTATGCTACTCGTAGGAATAAAATAAAGTTCAGCCATTATATCCCTCCACCGTGTCTGTTTCCTGAGCCGTGGTTGATTGCATCGGTTGTGGCTGCCTCGGCGCTGCTCATGCTCACCATCACGCAAATAGTCTACGGGATTTTAATCTACTACAAAGTGTGATCGATTATATTGATCTTAAAATGAGATTCTCTTTGCATCATTCTCTTACTCAAAGCTATTGTTATGAGCTGAATTGCAATCAGCAAAGCAAAACTTATCTTGTTGTCTTCCAAAAGGTTGGTCTTCCAGCTTGAATTTAATCGACCAATGCAGAGCGCGGTATCATCTAAAGGTCAATAGGATGTGCCTGGCTTTTAGAGTCTGAGTGGACTTATAATTTGCAATGAAGGACCAAGTATGTTTGTATGCGCAATGGGCAGAAATACAGAAAAGCCTTGCATGGATAGTGAAAAGCATGAATTACTACAATTTCAGACCTTTGGAAGGAGCTTTTAAAAGAAAAATTTCTAAACCTTTGGATCAATCCAAGATCAAGGGGTGAAAACTAAACACGTGGCTCAAGGAGGGCTTACAAATCCTAGACATCCCTTAAGGCTAGCTGCCATAATAAAATAAAGTTGAGCCTCTATGTCCCCTTTGAAACAAGGGCCCCCCACATGGATTTTGTATTAGTTAATTTGCTAGGGACGGGACCAAAATTAATTAAGCTTTAGGTTGCAAATATTAATGCTAATCGAGAAGGTTTGCAGAAGGTTCGATATGTGGACTTCAGTTGTGTGGTCCTCAAATATTAATGCAAATTGACAAGGTTCGCGGAAGGTTCGATATGTTGACTTCAGTTCTATGGTCCTCAGCTCTCTCTCCCATTTAAGAAACAAAACAAATAGGAATAAAATAAAGTTAAGCCCCCTTTGAAACAAGGATCCCCCACATGGATTTTGTATTAATTAACTTGTTGGGGGGGAAGGGGAGGGGACTAGAATTAAAGTAAGCTGAAGCTTGTAAATATTAACGAGTAGCATGACCCACCTACAATGGGTTGGAGACCCACTCCCTGGGTTGCTTCCCTTGGATCTACCTCCATCTATGGGACTTTTTGTCCACCTTGAATCTGTCCTACCTACTACCGGCTTTCCTATGGGCTAAAAAAGCCTCTACACCCTACCATTTGTAGGGCTATTGCTACCCTTGGATATGCCCCATCTATGGGCCTTTTTGTTCACCATCTGGGGCTTAGTTGTAGGCTAATTTAGGGCCTATAGTGCTACTCATGTGGCAGCTAATGTTGCTGTGTATAGGCACAACCAAAGCCTTTGTCATGTTCTTCTCTCTACAAGTTCAGCTCATGGGGCTCACACGTCGAGGTGACTCTTAACCCCAACATTATGAGGTCCCATATGAGGAGGACATAGGGGATCATGACCAACAACATGAAGTGGGATCATAGGAATGTAAAGTTGGCTTGGTTGGTTGCCTCTGCCTAGCCTATAAGCAGGCCTCATGGACCTACCTAGTCATGTGGCTTGATGCCATTGGACCAAGCCTATGTCAGCCAGATATGCATGTATATGAGGCCTTTCTTAGCCCAAATCTTGCACACCATATCGTGTAGCCTAATCACCTTGTTCTAGGGCATATTCTAGCCCTAAATCTAGTCAACCTTTTACTCCATGAAGGCACATATCTACCTGGCCAATCTACCCCTATCCTGACTATTTCCCTAGCCCTTTCAGCCTCCAACATCTTCATATACCTTATGTAGATAGCTTATAATACCCACCTATCACACCCTCCGGTTTGACAACTCTTAGTCCTGGATCTAGTACCTAACTTGCTACAAACAATCGCATGTTTCCTACAAACATATTGCCTTTGATCCATTGATCCATGATGATCCAATCATCTAAAGAGCCTCTAAAATGCCAAGTACATCCTTCATTATGCTTCCCGCATGGCAACCTATTTGCTGCCCATGTGGCAGCCCCTTCTCATGAGTTTTGTTTGAGGGAGCTTGCTGCCCATATGTGGTAGCCCCCTTTTCATGCTATTCCTTGTGGGTTTGCTACCCACATGGAAAAGTGTATTTTATAGGTCCTTGTTGGTCTTGCAGACGCCCTTCTATCTGGCTGTGTATTGCTCCAATCTGCTCCTTAGAAGATGCCACACTAGATGGCTAAATGCTCTAGACTCCCAATCTACTTGCTGCCCTGGAGGAAAGTGAACAGTGCTGATACTCATGAGTGCTTTGTCTGTTGCTCATGGCCACCTCCTTTGTACATGTATTGGTCCTTGAGGGAGGCTCCCTACATCTCCAATCTACTCCTCATATGGACTCCTGGTGGTGAGTGAGTAGTGAGGCCCCAAAAGACCCCTTCATATAGGGGAAATCCCCCTCCAAAAGTGGCGAACTTAACAACCCTAGTTGGCCAACCTATGCTATCCAAAACTGGCTGGGGTTTGGCCCTAGAAACCAACCAGCACAGTCCTTACCAGCCGACATGCAAGTTGGCCTTGTTGGTTGCCTCTGCCTAGCCTATAAGCAAGCCTGCATGGCCTCCCTCAAGCAGATACACCACTCTCCCAATCCTACCTTAGCCATATAGGCATGTGTAGGGGGCCTTTATGGTCCCAAATCTAGCACACCATATCCTACAACTTGTTTGCCTTCTTCTAGGACATATTCTAGCCCTAAATTTGATCCACCTTTTGCTGCTTACCTACCGTGGCCCATATTCTAGGTGCCACCCATGTGGTGGTAGGCCCCTCTTCATCATTTTCCTACTCGTTTTGTTCCCCACATGGCAGCCAAAGTGTTGCCCATGTGACAAGCTTAACCTGAAGTCCACCTCCCTCTTGCACTCCTCAATGAAGATCTCCATCGGCTTCCATCTCGAAACCCTCTTGAACAATCTGGTGGCGATCTTGATTTCTAGCTTTTCATTTAGTGGCCCCTTCTCTACCAAGTCTAGTCCCATCTAACTAAACCACCCTGCTATAGGTTCATCCATGGTAGCACCTAATGGCACCACCATTTTTAGTCACACACCCACCTTTGAACTTGAGCAATCCAGTTACCAGCATCCTCCAACTGTCCCCCCCATGATAGGTGACCAAACTGCTGAGGTCCTCCAGGCACCATGCTCTTAGGGTCTATTTCAACCCGTCCTCCATCTGGCAAGGTCTGCAACCAAATAACAATTCTTGTACACCTATCGGAACCCGATCCCCCTCCTTCAAGGGTACAATACTCTAGATGTCCAAGTAAATTCCCTGGAGCTCTAAAACAAGATTCTTCTTTGGCAAGTCCTTGTCTTTAGGCTCCACACCCTTGAACTTCCAATTAGGTCTCAAATACTATATTAGAAATAATCCTAAAAGAGGGTATCCTATAGCAGTGAAAGATTGATAGCCTTTACATGTGGAAGTGTTTTAACTATGGAATCCAAAACTTATTTACTTATGTGTACGTCACAACCATTTGTGTGTGTGCAAGCCAGTAAATAGATAGTGATCCACAAGAGATATAGCACCAGCAAAATATATATTTTTGTCCTCAAATGGACACAATACAAAAGAGAGATCCAAAGTCCCACCAAACCATGGTCCTCTAATCTTACCAAAAGTTTTCTTACTATCCCCTTGGCACCTTAGATCCTTGGTTCTATAAGATTTTGTAGACTTAATCACCTATGCTAAGAAACACACCTCCAAGCTATCCCTCCAGAAAGCTACCTGTGGCAATGAATTCCTAGAAGGCTTGATCTCCTTACTGCCCTAATTTGCAGCCAACGGTGAGGCCCAAGATTCTCCTGTTCCCTGTACTTTTGATGTTTGGGATGATAGCCAAGGGTTCAGATTAACATAAGCTATAAATACATAGACTACCTTGATTAGAAAATTTCTTATCATTTGAATACAACGAGAATACAACCTGCCCAAGGAAAGAAGAGAAGGGTCAACGTTTGCTTGGGTGTAGCCAATCACGAAACTACTTTTAGGGCCATTTTGGGGCCGCGACGTGATGCGCTCCTGGGTGAATATTTGGATTTTGCACAGACCGCACTCTCGTCAAAAATTTTCTCGACGTCATGATGGCGCACTGGCATAATAATGAGATGCAATCTATTTATTCTGAACACCGCATAGCTCGACACACGACAACTCTATATTGCATCCTGCATCTCTGTACTGCTTCGCACAACGCAGTCTCTGGCTTGAGCCGCCTGACCACTTATCATTGCGTAGCTTTTGCCACAGCTTTGCCACCTGTCACTGGTCATCGCACCCATGAAGATCATTAAAATTGAAGGTTGGCTTGGAGATACCACCGCTCTAGTTCTTAGCATAATAACGAGACACAATCTATCATTATGGACACCATCGCAACACAGTCTCTATCCTGACCACGTGTCATTCTGTAGCCTTTTGCCACAGCTTTGCCCATGCAAATCATAGGTTGGCTTGGAGAGACCATCACATTGGTTTTTGGTGTAATAATGAGACACAATCTATCATTCTGAGCATCGCCTCAACGCATCTCTGGCTTGACGACCTGCCATCACCCATAATTCAAGGTTGTCTTGGAGAGACACCGTGCTGGTTCTTGGAGTTATAGCTCTGTTATCTATTTTTACGTATTACAGAAGGAGGTCTATGATGACCACCGCGTTGGCAAACAAAAGGGGATCTATGACAGCCACCACACTAATTCTTGGAGTTATATATTTTTGTACCAAGGAAAATGTATTTCCTTGTGCAAATTGACAATATGGCCCTTAAGGGGTCCCCTCTAGGGGCAAGGGTCATATTGACATGCAATTTCTGTCCAGTGGCATCCTAGATATTGTATAATGCATGTCGATATGGCCCTTGCCCCTAGAGGGACCCCCTCAAGGGCCATATTATCAATTGCATTTTCTGAAAGTTTAATTGTATTTTTCTAGATGTATCTCCATGCAACCACAATGGTTGGTCGTTGTTTGGAGCTATTTTAACGCTATTTTGGTCATAAACCAAGAAAATTATAGTCCTGCTTCAATGGTATTTTAGTCCTTGTTGCAGTACATATAAATGAGGGCAAACGTACAATTCAATGAGTGAGAATTGAGCAAAAGAGATTACAATGTACATCTACATCCAATAACAGGTTATATAAAAATTAACAACTTAAACAGAGCAAAAATCTTACATTTATAAAAACTTAAAAATTGCTAAGGGCCTTAAAGGCCAAAAGATTACAACTAGCGACCATAACCATTCAAATATAAAAGCTAACAACAGTGCATACTGAGAGCCTCAAATTGAACAAAAAAATATTACATAAATGTAATAAAAACTCTACAATTGCTGAGAGCCTTAGAGACCAAAACATTACATCCAATGAGCCAAAAGATCGTTAAGAGCCTTAGAGGCCAAAAGATTACATCCAACCATTGATCAATGGTTATGAGCCTCATCTAAGCAAGAGGGACTTTGTGGAACTTAATATTACCACCAGTTGCATTAAATGTTTTAGGGAGCCAAAGGAGGAGATGATGGAAAGGCCGAAGACCATGCACATTTCTAGGATAGATTACGGCCCCCCCCAACAAGTCGAGAGTACTCTTCTTTGAAAATAGTGAGGCCTTCGTCGGCATATCTTTTAAAACTTCGGCAACCCTTCTCCTATAATAATGCCACAATTCACATTATAGACCCTACTCTCTTCCATGACACACCAAACCACCTCCGTGCATGATAAGTATAGCTAAAAGATCTTAAAACTACCACTCAAAAGTATTATTTGCGAAGAAAATTGCAACCCAAAATTGAAATTTCTAATAGCTATTATTCTTTGATGGACCATCGACCTCCATCAACCATCAACTTCATTTAAGCAACAAAAGTTGTTGAAGTCAAAATTTGGCAACATTCAAAGTTTTTCAAACTACAAGAATTCCTAACATTCTATCGCTTAAATACAACAGGACAAATACTCATCACTGTTTGTACAAAGGACAATCTTTGATGAATAAGAGACTAAGGAAAGGCCCAAATTGCAAACATGTTGTGAGCCTTAGATTACACGTATGCAAATAGCTATATGTGTTTAAGAAACTCCTTCAGAGCTAATGAAGAGCATGGAGATGCCAATTTGTGATGAGGCACATAAAAAGAAAGGGCACAATTGTTTCTAGGTCGATTTCTTAAACTTTGCTCCTGAAGAGGTGGATAAGTCTAGCTTCTTTCTCTCAGCCATTCTTAGAAATCTCCATCCTACAAGCTAGGCTAGAATGCAAGACAAAATTGGAAAGCACGTGACCCAGCAAATAGAGAAAGCTACCATGAATCAATGACTTGTATGATTATCTTTAGCAGGGAGGGACAAAGGTAAATACTGATCAGTGTATGTTGACAAATCGAGTCAAAATTCTAGAATCGAGATAGTACGCTTGTGTTGCGCCACTATTTTGCTAGAGGTGATCATCACCAGAAGTTGTTCTGCCAAAACTCATGTTGTCTGATCAATCCCATCCCAACTTGGGGCATGCTGGAGCATAATCTCCAAAAGAGAATTCTTGCTTCTATCATTATGGGAGTAGGTAGAGTGTGATAGGAAGTGAAGAGGCTATAGAAGACAGAGGTAGGTGTGCCATTACTATCTGCAGACTCTACCAGTTAGATTAAGTAGAGCTTAACCTTGAAGCTTGGATTGGGCATTAGAACAGGGGACCAGGGGATATTGCTACCATTACTAGGAGCAAAGGAGAGGCTACCCTTCGAGAAACCGTAGCTGTTGCTATGGAGCATGGTCTTTGCTGGATCCTTGGAAATTTCAAGTGATACCTTCCCACTTTGAACTTCACACACACTCTTGACTTTGCTACACGCCAGGTCCTTCGCATCTCTTTCTTTATGATATCTAATTTAGCTCCATTGGCCATGCTTGGGTGAGGTCCCCTCCCTTGTATGATTCATTTCTTCAATGTCACTACTACATTGCAATGTAAATGGCAAATTTATTTACATACTCCATTCTATCTTCCTGTGGGCTTTCTTGCTTTGACACTTCTCCTTTCCTTTATGTCTCCCTCCCTGTTTTCATCTTGCATCACTATATATACTTATGCATGCACTCCCTTCAATCAATGTAACCCTTTGCTAGCATCTCTAAGTTCTTTCCTCCTACTCCTCTACTTTCCTAGCTAGCATCTCTTTTGATTTTGGCTTTGCTGAAGTAGCCCTTGTATTGTTTTCTCTTGCACTCTACACATCTTTCCATTTGCCTTATGCTTTTCCTTTACCTCCTTGTCTGTCTCCCTATTCGTCTATTGTACTCATCCTCTGACAATTTCATTGGAGAGCGTTCAAGTACATTATTCAAGTTTGAAATCTCTGACCTTTTTCTTGAGACTCTAATTAACTTTGACCTTCTCTACCAATACAATTTTCTTCCGATTCAAGGTGGAAAATCCCTTCTGTCTTCTCTCGGTACTTTAGCTTCTCAACCTAAGAGGTCGGTTTTGGCAGGCACTGACTTAGCATTTTGCTCGGAATATCGTCCATCCAAGCTTAAATATGGCTTCCTCTATTTGATACCCTTTGCAAGCGTCAACTTGCTCCTGGAAAGGGCATCTTCATGTATAGTTATTGATTGTTCTCGAGCTCTAGATCCTTCCAACTATTAAACGTTAAAACGATTTCAAGCATTCCATAGTTGGAGTTCAAGGTTCTTTCTAACAGTGTTTCACTCTCTCATATTGGAATGCAGGGGGATTGAGCATTCTATGCTACCAGAAAATTTTGATGGATGAGCGCAAGGAGAAGTGTACTGCAGCATTTTTCAACACCGAAGCTACGATAGTATCCGGAGTCACGAACTATCGCAATAAAGTTTTGGCAAAATAGCTACAGTCGCTGCAGTGGCATACCACACCTGGATGAAGACGGGGTGGGCCTCTGTAGGTTGCGGCTTGCTAATCATGTAAGATTTTAGAGAAGACTACCTTTATCTGAGCCCGTCTATTTGATTAGCTAAGCTTATGGGCACATTTGTAGCCTTTGACATCATCTCATTATAGGGTAAGCTCCACTTCCTCGTCTTAGTTTTTTGACCAAGAGGCTCCTCCCGATCATGACTACAGCTATCAAGAAAGAGACTATGAGCAAGATCATTTGCAAGATTCCTACAGCAATGATAAAGAAACGGAGAAGCAACGTGATAGAGAAGGGGAGAGGTATCATGACAAAGATCGAGAGAGGGAGAGAAGTAGGGGTACAGTGGCTAAGTTGGGAAGAGCTTCATGTGAGACCATTACAGAGGCCTTGTTCAAGAGAAGGGACTGAAAAGCAAGAAGCTCCATTACCTATGGAACTTGCGTGTTCGCCAATTGCTACCAAAACTGCAAGGAAGATCTCGGAACTCAATGGCTACTATTTTATGCTATGTGGTGAGTTGTGTCAGTTAACACCATGTCTTCAATTAAAGGTAATAAAGCTTGTTACTTATAAAGGATTTCCCCATTTATATCAATTGATGATTGTACAATACTTCACCCAGTGTTGAGATTTGAGACATCAAGGTGACTAGAGGGGTAAATCTTCTTTCACATGATTGGTGGATGAGGTGGATGAGGATATCGAATAGGGTTGGATGTGGAATTTTGATCAAATAATTTCCCATTTTTCAACCCTCATTCAATTTATGAAGATGAGGGGTTCTCTTTAGGCAGGTAGCATTGTGACATAAAAGGGAAATCTGGGCTCTCATGAAGCCACGTGTCATTTCATGAAACAATTATTCGATGTATTATTTATTTTATAATTTGGCAAGAAATTCTTCACTCCAATCTAACTTCCTCGTTCTCCTCTTCTCTTCCCCTCTTGTCTTTCCTCTTCGAGTGCCTTTTTGTTCTAGATTTTCCTCAACGAGTCTGGTCTCTTCATCCCGTCATCAATCACCAATCTCCCATCGTCCGTCAGTGTATCTGTTGACAGGCCTGTGGAAATAAGTTTCACCATAGGGGAAGTCCTCCGCCAGAGTCATGAACGGGAATGCAACGTGAATACCTCCTGTGTCTGATGTGGAGTCTCCAAAGTTGAAGATTGCTGGAAAATCGCATTTTGAGGATACATGACTGGGCAGAAGGAGAAGCAAGTGTAACACAAGGCATCTGGCGTGAGATATAGCTCGCATTTTGAGGATACATGACTGGGCAGAAGGAGAAGCAAGTGTAACACAAGGCATCTGGTGTGAGACATAGCTCTCAGCAGAGCATTGCTCATCGTCGCCGTCTTCGTCAATTTTCCCATCCCGGCGAAAGGGGTACGATCAATGTGGAGCTGCCTCTTGTGTCCGTAAGGCAACTGCAGAGAGAAACTTTACTCCATATTCACCTGACAGGAACATGAAGTAGGTAATCAGCAGAAGGAAACTCAAACGCGGCGCGGTAACGTGACTGATGCAGCGGTGATTGATAGAAGTCTCACAACCAATCTGTACTAGGTCTACAAAAGTTCTTTGCACAGGTACTGGTTTATTTGTGTCATCTTCATCTTTATCTTCATCATCATCTTCGTCTTCATCATCTCCATCTCTCTGATAAGAAAACTAGGTACTTCGAAGCTCACTCCATCTCCCTCTCCCTCTTTGTCTCCATCTCCATCTCTGCTTCGTTATTCTTAATGGCCTTGTTTCATATTGTGTAAGATAGGTCTTTGATTGGGCCTTCACTGGTATGGGCCCAAAGCGTAGACTGCTTCTCTATAAGCATTCCTTAGGCAGGGTTGGAATTGCAGTCCACAAAGGGTCGACACAGCTGAAGGAGTTTGAAAAAATTCATTCTCACATGGAGGAACGTCCAAATGAGCTTCCAGTGTCTAAGATGAGCACATTGATGCAAATGTATGTTGAGAGAAGAAGTTTGAAAAAATTCATTCTCACATGGAGGAACGTCCAAATGAGCTTCCAGTGTCTAAGATGAGCACATTGATGCAAATGTATGTTGAGAGAGGAAGCATGGCGGATGCCCACAAGGTATTTGACAAGATGTCAAAGCATGACGTGGTGTCATGGAACATCATGATTCTGGGGTATGCTAAGCGAGAAGAAGGTGTGCAGGCATTGGAGTTGTATGCACGGATGCAACAAGAAGGAGTCACAGCAGATCATCGGACTTTTGTAGGCTCATTGAAGGCTTGCAGTAGCCTGGGAGACGTACAAGAGGCTGATGGGAGCAAGTGAGAGTTGCAACAACAGTTGCCGCTGTTAGCAATATGGAGGTTGATGATTCCTTGAAAGCTGTCAAGGATAGACCTCTGATACCAATGTGAATGTGACTCCTCTGCATTGCTGACACATGCAAGTGATACACTCATTGTGATGTATTGGCTCTTGCAATGCGGTAATTGATCCTGAAGGCTGCAAAGATTTAAACCCAATGGGACCAGAAACTAAGCCACTTGAAAAGTCCTGAAATTAAGGAGGTACAATGTGAGTCATAGGGATCAAAACAGTTACAGTTGACTGAGCGTGGTAGACCCAAGAGACTCATCGTCAATGAATCTCATGGGCCTAGATGTCCCAAACGATGGAAGACCCATGAAAACTGAGGAAATTGAGGGTCCTTGTGGTGGGAGCCTGAACGCTCATGGGTGGAGGAGGATGTAGAACTGCCTGTGAGTGCTGCTGAAGGATAGTCCACTACACTATGACCTGGACCAGAAGATCCTTGAGCGAACGATGAACCCGTGTTAGCAGCTACTAATAGGCAGGTGGACGGACTTCAGACTGTTGATGCTGTAAAAGAATTGCTTCTGGGTCTCATAACCGCTAATCCTCTGATGCTGCCAACTCTTCATGATGTGGGCTTGATGCACAGCTTCCTCAAGGCGGTCTTGTTCCAACAGGAGATGAAAACAGTTCAATGCCATAGCTTCTTCCTTTTTCTTGTTTGCCTGCCCAGGCTCATTTTGGATCTCATGCTAGATCAAGAGCTACTTGGAAAGGAGTCAATTTTGCTCCTTGAGCACTCGAATGAAAGCTACAACATTGGACGGGCCCATGTTAGGTGATGCTAGACCCATCAATTGTTGCAACAACTACTGACAAAAAAAATCCTCGCTCATTTTGCTGCTCTAATAAATGCACACGAGTGACGAAGGGAGCCAACCCAATGTGCAATGAAGGAAGGGAGAGAGAGGCTAATGGAGTAGTGTGCTGCCACTAGTCCGGGGACAAAATAGAAAACAACCATTTACCCTTCTTTGCCGACTACATCCTCGTTCTTGTGCCTGCTGCAGGCTTCAAGATCCGTGAAGGATGTTCCAAGGCTCGTTGTGAATGCTGGGACTCCCTTCTTCAGATCCAAAAGAGCCATGGTGCTCTGATACCAATATAACACGCAGAGACTTCTGCCATGCCATGAACAAAGGGTTAATGAACGCATGAAGAAAGAATACATCGCACACCGGATGTCTTTAATGCATTGTACACATGCTTATTTCTGATTACAAAAGTTGGAAACAATGCATGTTAATCACTGACTGTACATGGATACAAAACTGAATACAAAATGGATACAGATCAATGTATCAAGCTGATGCTATGCTGCTACAAAACTGACTGAGATATCCCCAATGGATGCAGAAGCTGAGCGTACTTGGGACAAATTTGATGCAGGAAACTGTGCAGCAACTGGGCAACGTGAAGATGAGCAGCTGCGTGGGAACTGCTGGATACGCCAGTGGAGTAGCTGTGGGAGAGAAGCGCCCTGCTGCAGCTCCAAACGGTGACTGAAAATGTGTCTGCATGTGTGAACTAAGGGGCAGAAATGGTGCATTTATAGGTGCAGGAAAGGGCCCAGTAGGCAGGCCATGGCTGGCCCCCAGTAGGTGATCTGTGAATTTGCAGCCATTTTCGGCTGGTCGAATCTGGCCAGGTTTAGATGGCCAATTGCTACTGTTTGGTGGCCCCTATTGGTGCACTATATGCTGCATTTGATCCATATTTGATTGCCCTTTATTGCCCTTCCCAATGCTGCAACACACATGGCACCTCTTCTAGCTGTTTGATGCAGAGTTTTTGTCTTTTCAAAACTCCCTTCTGGAGGTGGTAACTAGTGGCAAAGACCAAAACTGTTTGTCTAGCCACTATATCTCCATGCACCTGACACAGGGATACAAGTGACAGAAGTTCAACGGTGAGCCATACATTTGCTCCTCTTTCTCAGGTGTATTGCAGTAGTACCAATTGGGGTCTTTATATAGGGGAGGGTTTGGTCTACCCCTGTTCAAATCTGGCCTACTGGAAGAGCATAGATCTGGCTGATCCAACGGGCTTTCCAATCTGTAAATGACAAGTTTTAGGTCAACCAACCCTACAGATTGCCCTTCATCACCCCCACCAGCAATCTGCCCCAGACTTGTGGTCCCATGTGCTGGCAACTTTCTATCTGCATGGCCTTTTGCTATACCACTTCTGTTGCAGGTCTCCCAAACTCTTCTTCAGAAGAACTTGTAGCAACACCCCAACTGATCCCTTTCTGGTAAATCTAGAACTCCTCACAGCTGTCTTCAGAACCAACCTGTTGTTGAGCTCCATTCAGGTCCCAATCCCAAGCCTTCCAAGATAACATGTGATCCCTCCTGTTCGCTGTTCAGAATCATGCCGTTGGTCCACTGCAACTTGGCGAATATGTACATGAAATGTGGGAGCATGGAGGATTCCTGGCATGTCTTTGAGAAATTGCCTCATTGAGATGTCATCACGTGGAATATCATGATCTTGGCTCATGCTGAAGAAGGTAGTGTGCTGGCTTTGGAATTGTATGCACGGATGCACCAGGAAGGTGTCAGAGCAAACCATCGAACCTTTGTCATCGTGTTGAAAGCTTGCAGTAGTCTGGCAGCATTGGAAGGGGGGAAGCCACTTGATGAGAAATTTGCAAAAGTAGAGTGCCTAGAAAAGGGAAGAGCCATCCACTCCCAAGCAATAAGGAGTGGCTTTGAGTCCGATATATTTGTAGGAAATACCTTGGTGAATATGTATGTGAAGTGTGGAAGCATGACCAATGGACAGCGTGTCTTTGACCAATTGCCTTATCGTAATGCAGTTACATGGACTATCATGATCCTTGGTCATGTTGAGCAAAAAGATAGTGCACTGGCTCTGGAGTTGTATGCATTGATGCGCCAAAAAGGTATCACAGCACATCATCGAACTTTTGTTGGCACATTAAAGGCTTGCAGTAGCCTTGCAGCCCTAGAAGAGGGGTACTAAGGTAGAGCTATACATTCTGAAGTAGTAAAGAGTGACTTTCAGTATGATGTATTTCTGTGGACTGCCTTGGTGGATATGTACACAAAATGTGGCAGTGTGGAGGATGCTTGCCGAGTCTTTGATGAATTGCCTCACCATAATCTGATTACATGGACTACCATGATTTGGGGGTATGCTGAGAAAAAAGAAAGCGAGGAAGCTTTTAGGCTTTATGCATAGATGCAAGAGCAAGGTCTGTCACCAGATAGTGTGATTTATGTGGCCATCTTGAAAGCATGTGGCAACACAGCATCTCTGGAGACTGGAAAGGAACTCTTTTGACAGGCTTGTGCTCACAAGGTAGTCTTATGAACTGCAATAATTGGAGCATATGTTGAACATGGGCTTTGTGAGGAAGCGCTAAACTGTTTTGAATGTATGCAACTGGGGAGTGTCTCAATGAGTGATCCTAGAGTTCTCTTCCTTGTTTGGGCTTTGCAGGCCGTGCCTGGCCATGTGGCAAGCTGCCACTAGCCCAGGCTCTCTTGCCGTGAGCCTGACTTGCTTCAAGTCCATTTTACTGCCCCTTTCCATTGCATACCAACCCAAGCCACATCTGCACTTATACTAGCACTTGTGCAGCCTTAGATAGAACTTATAAAGCGAGATCCTTGGGACTGCTTCACGTAGCTCTTCCCAACTAATCCCTTTCAAGTAAATCTAGAACTCCTCACAGAATCACTATCACTTTCTTGGGTGAAGAGATCCAATGATAGAACCGTCAGGAGCCACTCTTGTCTGCACCTTTTGGCTAGCTCACCTTCCTCCGCTAGCACCAATCCTCCATCAGTTTCACAGAATCACTATCACTTTCTTGGGTGAAGAGATCCAATGATAGAACCGTCAGGAGCCACTCTTGTCTGCACCTTTTGGCTAGCTCACCTTCCTCCGCTAGCACCAATCCTCCATCAGTTTCAATCTGCACAGTGGGAGAGCTCCAATCTGTGCATTGAGTGTTCTTGATCTCTTCAAGCTCATGTAGCTTCAAGTAGTCAATTAGCTCTTGTGCGCCAAGTTGCTCCTAAAGGTACTTGCGCTTGAAAACCTTGTGGAGGCAACTTGGTGATTCAGAGTTTTCAATTGGCATTAGCTTGACGTTCTTCTAGCTCGTCCTTGTTGCTTCGATGGCCATGCTATTGATGCTTGCAATTTGAGCTGCTACGCATGGGTGATTGCCAACAACCTCAAAGTTTTTTGTACTACAAAATTGATCCATTGAATTTTCAAAAATGCAAAATACTATATACAAAATACAAAATCATACATTTCTAAAAACAAAGTACCATGTGCAAAATGCAAAGTGCTATGTTCTATATCCCAAACTCAAATTGCTACATACTATATGCAAAATGCTATGTGCAAAATGCAAAATCATATGAACCCGAGGAAGGGCACTTCCTTGGTCTTATAATTTTTGGAGAGGAAATGTGCCGACTCTCCCCCCACACGAATGTGTGGTTAAGTTTATTTGTTTATGTGTTGGATACAAAGTGCTATTTGCTAAACACAAAAATGCTAGTTGATCAATGCTAAGTGCTAATTCTAAATGAAAAATGATATGTAGGAAGTTTAGAGTGCTATTTCTCAAATTCAAATTGCTACCAAATATATACAAAGTGATAAATGAAAACTACTATATCCCAAATTCAAATAGCTACAAATGTTTGGCTTAAGTTCCCTGTCCTTAGAGTTAGAATCACTATCACTTTCTTGGCTGAAGAGATCCAGTGATAGAACGTTTAGGAGCCAGTCTTGTCCACACCTTTTGGCTAGCTCACCTTCCTCCGCTAGCACCAGTTCTCCATCGATTTCAGTCTGCACAGTGCTACACATGGGTGGCCTTCTTGGGCTTGCACTCTTAGTAAGTGTCCTGAGAGATCCTCTGACCTTTGTCAACCTGCGTGTTCAAGCTCCAGAGAGTGTTGTGAAGTATCCTTGGTCTCCGTGCTGCTCTCAATGTAGCCCAAACCTGAGGCAAGATGGAGCTGATCACTGACCTCCGTGCTGCGCACAAGATAATACCTTGGCCCCATCGATGGGGCCCTGTTATAGGGCAAATGCCCACCTGATCAAGCCAACCACAATCTGTGTAGATACCCGACAAACGAGCCCTATGCCAATGGCCTGCCACATGATAGGAACCTGCTAGCCCAATGAAACTCGTTACTCCTTGCAAACTGCTCATGTCCATTATCTTCAGTCTACCAACCTGTCCTCCTTCTGCAAAGTACCAAGCATGCTTGATTTGTTTCAACCCAATCATTCTCCAACATCTGCAAACTTGAGCCTCATAACTTATAAAGTGAGAACCTTGGGACTGCTTCACGTAGCTCTTCCCAACTGATCCCTTTCAAGTAAATCTAGAACTCCTCACAGAATCACTATCACTTTCTTGGGTGAAGAGATCCAGTGATAGAACCGTAGGAGCTACTCTTGTCTGCACCTTTTGGCTAGCTCACCTTCCTCCGCTAGCACCAATCCTCCATCGGTTTCAATCTGCACAGTGGGAGAGCTCCAATCTGTGCATTGAGTGTTCTTGATCTCTTCAAGCTCATGTAGCTTCAAGTAGTCAATTAGCTCTTGTGCGCCAAGTTGCTCTTAAAGGTACTTGCGCTTGAAAACCTTGTGGAGGCAGCTTGGTGATTCAGAGTTTTCAATTGGCATTAGCTTGACGTTCTTCTAGCTCGTCCTTGTTGCTTCGATGGCCATGCTATTGATGCTTGCAATTTGAGCTGCTACGCATGGGTGATTGCCAACAACCTCAAAGTTTTTTGTACTACAAAATTGATCCATTGAATTTTCAAAAATGCAAAATACTATGTACAAAATACAAAATCATACATTTCTAAAAACAAAGTACCATGTGCAAAATGCAAAGTGCTATGTTCTATATCCCAAACTCAAATTGCTACATACTATATGCAAAATGCTATGTGCAAAATGCAAAATCATATGAACCCGAGGAAGGGCACTTCCTTGGTCTTATAATTTTTGGAGAGGAAATGTGCCGACTCTCCCCCCACACGAATGTGTGGTTAAGTTTATTTGTTTATGTGTTGGATACAAAGTGCTATTTGCTAAACACAAAAATGCTAGTTGATCAATGCTAAGTGCTAATTCTAAATGCAAAATGATATATACAAAATTTAGAGTGCTATTTCTCAAATTCAAATTGCTACCAAATATATACAAAGTGATAAATGAAAATTGCTATATCCTAAATTCAAATAGCTACAAATGTTTGGCTTAAGTTCCCCGTCCTTTAAGTTAGAATCACTATCACTTTCTTGGCTTAAGAGATCCGGTGATAGAACGTTTAGGAGCCAGTCTTGTTCGCACCTTTTGGCTAGCTCACCTTCCTCCGCTAGCACCAGTCCTCCATCGGTTTCAATCTGCACAGTGCTACGCATGGGTGATTGCCAACAACCTCAAAGTTTTTTGTACTACAGAATTGATCCACTAAATTTTCAAAAATGCAAAATACTATGTACAAAATACAAAATCATATATTTCTAAAAACAAAGTACGATATGCAAAATGCAAAGTGCTATGTTCTGTATCCCAAACTCAAATTGCTTCATACTATATGCAAAATGCTATGTGCAAAATGCAAAATCATATGAACCCAAGGAAGGGCACGTTCCTTGGTCTTATAATTTTTGGAGAGGAAATGTGCTGACTCTCCCCCCAAACGAATGTGTGGTTAAGTTTATTTGTTTATGTGTTGGATACAAAGTGCTATTAGCTAAACACAAAAATGCTAGTTGATCAATGCTAAGTTCTAATTCTAAATGCAAAATGATATGTACGAAATTTAAAGTGCTATTTCTCAAATACAAATTGCTACCAAATATATACAAAGTGATAAATGAAACCTGCTATATCCCAAATTCAAATAGCTACAAATATATGTAAAAAAATATATCCTAAACACAAACTCCTATGTGCAAAAAGAAAGAGCTATTTACCATGTACTATATTCGAAATGCTATATGCTACATTCAAATTCCCATATGCTATATTCAAATTCGTATCAACATAAACTAGAGACGTTATAAATTTTGAGTGAAAAATATAAAGTGTTAATAACCTTGATATTTTATTTGCAAATTATTCGAATTGGTGAATTTCAAGTAATTTTTAATGCTCTCATCCACAACGGGAAAATAAAGTAGGGGCTTCTACTTCAACATATAATTTACTTTACAAATATGAAAAGGTCTCTTATTGAAAGGAGAGAACGTGCTTCCTACATTAGCATAGAAAACAAGAAAAGACGATTACAACCAAGTTTCTCCTCATGGTTATTCATCAATAATTTTCTAAAAGAATGGAACCAAATCACTTCTCAATATATTTCAAAGATGCAATATTGTGTATATTGTGGTAGAATAGAATTTAACACAGGTTCTTTTACAAAGTTAAAATCAGTAATTTCACTACTAGAATTAAGTATAACACCATATGACTTTATCCAATACGTTCATAAGTTTGCATGTAGAAAATGGCCTAGGACATAGATCAAAAATGGCTTGTAAAGCATGCATAGATAGTCCGTTCAGAAAATAGCTACAAATATATGTAAAAAAATATATCCTAAACACAAACTCCTATGTGCAAAAAGAAAGAGCTATTTACCATGTACTATATTCGAAATGCTATATGCTACATTCAAATTCCCATATGCTATATTCAAATTCGTATCAACATAAACTAGAGACGTTATAAATTTTGAGTGAAAAATATAAAGTGTTAATAACCTTGATATTTTATTTGCAGATTATTCGAATTGGTGAATTTCAAGTAATTTTTAATGCTCTCATCCACAACGGGAAAATAAAGTAGGGGCTTCTACTTCAACATATAATTTACTTTACAAATATGAAAAGGTCTCTTATTGAAAGGAGAGAACGTGCTTCCTACATTAGCATAGAAAACAAGAAAAGACGATTACAACCAAGTTTCTCCTCATGGTTATTCATCAATAATTTTCTAAAAGAATGGAACCAAATCACTTCTCAATATATTTCAAAGATGCAATATTGTGTATATTGTGGTAGAATAGAATTTAACACAGGTTCTTTTACAAAGTTAAAATCAGTAATTTCACTACTAGAATTAAGTATAACACCATATGACTTTATCCAATACGTTCATAAGTTTGCATGTAGAAAATGGCCTAGGACATAGATCAAAAATGGCTTGTAAAGCATGCATAGATAGTCCGTTCAGAAAGTTGTACTCGGTTCCTTATGATCCAGACTATTTACAGAATGTATTAGCAGACATATTTCAAATGCAAATGCTTTCTATAATCGATATATCCCTAAACGTTTCTAAAGGTATTACATCTTTAGCAACAGGTATACTACAAAGGAGATCGATGTTGGATAATCCACTAATATGTTGGAATCACCAACAAAGATTTTGTAGTAACTCAACAAACTTACTATCAACAACAAAACACGTTCTAGCGTTTAACTCTAGAACAAACCCCATATTTAAAAAATACTTAACAATGTATAAACGACTGCATCCAAAACTATGAGTAAGTGTTCTTTCTTCAGAAGTTATTTCTGATATTCTTGAAAAACACTCTGCTGACTCACCATTCGATCTTATGAAAATTGCACATGAGGACAACTACTTGTCATTACTAGAACAAATCAACATGCTATCTATGACTCATCAATTTAAAAAAAATACATCACATGAAGTCGGCACAATTGTACTTCGTGATTCAACAAGAATTATTGAGCGTCAGCTCATAACATCTATGGAAGGTCTGTCACAATGTGACGAATTAACAATAGAGTATGCATTATTCCCATTCCTCTATCCTTTCGGATATGGTGCTCATGACGGCAAGATGTTCTTCAATGTATATTTAAAAATGAGAATATCAACATTGTTCTCCATGTTCACTCTTTACAAACCATACTTGTTATTGATGTACCAAATACGTCAGTCTATTTTAATAGCAAACTCTACTCAAACTATAGTATTACAAAGAGATATTGACCAACAAAGACGACAAGATCCAAGAATATCTGAACAAGAGATAATTAGACATATTCTTAAGTTTCAGATACCAAATTCTATTCCTGGATCTCCTTCATGGCACCATAGAAACTTAAAAGATCTAATGGCAATGGTTGACACATGGGGCCTTCCCAATATATTCCTTACACTTACTGCAGATGAGGTATCAACCACAATATGGTGTGAAATCGATCAAATAGAAACCATTGCTAAACAATTCAATAAAAACTTCACATGGAGAGATTGTCCAGTTGAATGCGCAGTGCTCTTCCATGTTAGACTGCAACAATTCTTAGCAAGATATATTCTATGCGATAAAGGACTACTAGGTAGAGTCAACCATCACATCATAAGATATGAGGTACAAAATAGAGGATCTATGCATGCACACATGATGCTATGGATAGATGCACAAGACATAGATATTGTATCAAACCAGATAGGTGCACATATCCCTTACATGAATGATTTTAATAACTGGCTAAAGAATTCAATTCAATGAAAGCTTAACTATATGGTAAAGAGAAAACAAATCCACACATGTAGACCAACATGCAATCTATTTGACTCAACCACAAACCACAAATGCAAATACGGATTTCCATATCCAATACATTTAGATACTAAACCTACTATAGATCCTCTCACACAAAGATGGATCTACTTCCGTCCATCACTAGAACATCGTAATGTCGTTCCATACCATGCAGGAATATTACTCTTGTGGCAAGCACATATGAATATTCAGAAAATAACAAACACAGGCCTCTCATATTACCTTCTAAAATATGCTATGAAAACCGAACCCATGGGACACATGAACTTGAATCCTGGTGATGCGAAACTTCTAGGACTAGATAATCTAGATCCAATTAAATTAAAAATGATATCTGCATACATTCTTTCAAAGCCAACATCTCCAACAGAGATTGCATTGTCATGCTTACAAATATCTACCATTCAAAGAAGCGAATCTGTACATTTCATTGACTCCTCTCCCCCATCTATGCCCCAAAAATACCTTCGTGAACATTGTGTTTCTGTAATGCATCCTATAGATACATATTGCGGTCGTCCAAGTGTAATGGAGAACTTGACCTTCTATGAATTTTGGAAAAAATACAACGTCCAAAAGTCAAAGAAAAAAAACAAAGATAACATAACTATCGTAGATTCTTTCGAAAATTATGTGTATCCATCAACACGGATCATACGTTTCACATATTACCACCCTGCTCATCATTTTGAAGGATTTTTTTACAACCTTCTACTAAAGAACGTAAATTTTAGAAATGAGAATGAGCTCATTTCTGAAAACAATCATACAAAATCTTACTTCTTAGAATGCCATATCCGAGACCTCGTAAAAACAGAAGAAATCGAAACTCTTATCGATCAATATTGCAAAGTGCACTTGCTAATAGATCAAAATCGCCACCAACTAACAAACATGATACTCCAAAAAAGCCCATTACGTGTTATTCAGAACTCCTTCATGGCTTCAACCGACCTTCATGAAGATACCAATATACATAACACAACATGCACAAAATTACTTCAAATGATGAACGAGTTTAAGGATTTCGAAAATGCAACTCTTTCTTCTGAACAACAAGAAATTTACGAAAAGATAAATGCATCACCCAAAGGACTTCATGTCATTTGTGGTACTCCTGGTTCAGGAAAGACATTTATGATCAAGTACATTACTTATAATTATGTAAAACAAGGAAAATCGATTGTTTTAGCAGCAACAATAGGAGCTGCTGCAATGAGACTAAGTTGATTAGCAACTACTGTCCATCATGAGTTTGCTCTACCAAAGAGACACGATAAGTTTCGTGCCTCCTTACCAGTGCCAAACGAACGATACATAGAATTGCAAAATGCAGAAATCATAATAATTGATGAGATCTTAATGATGACATGCCAAACATTAAACACAGTAATCAGACAACTGTGCGAAACTTGCAAGCAAACAATCTTGCATCCTTTTGAAAATAAAAAGATGCTCTTATTCGGAGATATGTCCCAGTTACCTCCAGTATGCAAATGCAAGGTGCAAGAAAATGAATTCTGTAGAAAATGCTATATTGGAAACTCGGGTTTCTGGACAACTGCAACCTTTTCATTCCTTCACACATCAATACGTCACCTAGAAGATCCAACATACATAGAATTCTTAAACATAATTAGAATAAGACAACCAACAGTAGAAGAGATTCAGTATTACCTAGGTAATTTAATCATAAGTGATAGTGAAGCAAACGATTTCATTGACAAGGACACAACTATATTATGCACCCATCAAAAAGACACCCGATACTATAATGAGCTCATACTACATAAGAAATTCAATGAGCATCAAATTAAAAGCGTCACTGTAACATCCAATGCTGATCAAATCTTAGAATTAAAAGAATGGATAATAAATCCAAATTTCCACTCCATACAACAAATAGCAATAGGAGTAAAAGTGATGATCACAGAAAATATGGATCTCACAATCGGAGCTACAAATGGCGCTATTGCAAGTGTCATATCACTAGAAATAGATAATACCACAAACAACATTTTAAAAATTCATGCCAAGATCTTATCAACAAATGAAAAAATCACACTAAGACGATCAAAACATAAACGGAAGGTATTAAACTCAATATGGTATCACAAAACAACTTTTCCAATCACACTAGCATATGCAATTACGGGACACAAGTCACAAGGATGCACACTCAAAGGAAAGGCTCTTGTAGTAATACAAAAATCATTTGCACCAGGACTAACATATGTCATGCTTTCACGAGTCACGACTCATAAGAACTTAAGAATCTTAAATAAAATCAATCCATCTGGCTTCATTCCATTGCTTACATGAACTTTTAAAAAAAAGTAATCAATAGAAAATCCTTTTATTAAATATTCATCATTTAAGAGAAAAGAAACTTTTGATATACAAACTAATATGCAGGATCTATCAAAAAACTTATTTGAAGAACAACCAACAATAAAATATGGCAACATCAGACGAGGTACGTTTTCAATATTAAGCATTGTAGTATTTCTTCACATTAGTTTATATTCTAATTTATAATAGATTACTATTTCGCAGATCTTTAATCAATTCAAAAGTAAAGCCCGATTAGCTCAACAAGATCAAGAGAAATCAACAAAAAGAACAAAGGGACAAAATTACTTCTTGTATACAGCTCAAATGCGTCTTGCAAACATGGCTGGAAAGGAACCAAATGAATACATTTATGGATGGAGCACACTGCAAGACCTTAGGAATTTCATGGATATCAATCAACATGAAGTACAACAATGGAAGGCAGAACATGGGGACAAAGAAATGAGAGCAAACGGTTAGTAATCCAATTTTATTTATAAAAAATGATTAAATTTTAAATTTTAAAAATACAATAAATAACATATACATAATATTAATTCAAACATAATGCAGGTCTAACTAAGTACATAATTCGAAAAATCACAAAAGAAGACGATATCATTACTCCAATGATGTTGAGAACAGAAGCACAAGCTATAATAGATAAGCATTCAGAAGGAATTTCAGCTTATTGCCTTGAACTTCTACACTTTGGCTACAATGTAAGCTTAGTCGAACTCCTCAAAATAGATCGTATGACTAGAAATGTCATACTAGCAGAGTTCAACAACATGTTCCAAACAGATGATAAAAAAAAAGCAAAAGAGTTGCCATTTACCATAGAAGGTATAACTTCCATTATTGATTTAAATTTTGCAAAAGAAGCATATGGCGAACATTTTGAGTTTTTCCCGACTCCAACAAAGAACAATATATTTCAGCCCCCTACAGGTACATTCTTGACTCCATATCTTAAAATACATACAAACTTCATCTTCTAACACACAAGAAAAACTCATCGTACTTCATTTTGCTATTTCAAATAGAAAATCGCGAAGAAGACAAAGAAAAAGGCACAAAAGGCCCATATTACATTCTATGTATTGCTACAAAAAAAAGATATATTGGACAAACTAGAAATCTTGAAAAACGGATAGCACAAACCAAACCAATCCTCCATTAAAATTAAAACATGATGTTAACAGCTACAAACCGTTTGACTCGAACTTCAAAACAGAAATCCTAGCCACCACAAACTTTAAAAGCAAAGCGGATACACTCGAAGAGAAATACATAAGAGAACTAAACACAACCAACTCGAAATATGGATACAATAACCTCAGTGGAAATCCAGCATCTACAAAAAAATTTTACTTTCTCAAAAATAGAGACATAATCTAGTATATTTAAGTAGAAGCCCATTTTCAATACATGTAAAGGACTTCCTATTTCAAACTATAATTACATCATACTCTTGAAGGACTCTTAATTCATAACATATATTACTCATTTTTTTTTGTTTTCAAAGCATTACTACTTTTTTTCAATACACATAAAATAATTCATATATAACATGTATTAAAAAATGCTTACAAAAGCATCATGTTTTTAGTGATATATAACTCCATTTATAACAATTCCAACAATAACCACTTTTAGGTATACTATATAAATTTTCATGTATTGCTACTCTTATAATAATATTATAGTGTATTTCAAA
Organism: Dipteris shenzhenensis; assembly: GCF_047967505.1. Lineage (NCBI taxonomy): Eukaryota > Viridiplantae > Streptophyta > Polypodiopsida > Gleicheniales > Dipteridaceae > Dipteris > Dipteris shenzhenensis. Next base: position 34,968,769 of record NC_141625.1, on the reverse strand, counting down.
AAAATATACTATTTTAGTGCTCTTCTTCATATTGTAACTAATTCTTCTCAAATTGCAAGTTTACATAAATCTAAGTTCTAAATTCACTTTAACAATCAAGTCAAGATGGAAAATATTATTTAACAATTTTTAACAAATATCACTACATTCATTCATATATATACTAGCTCAATAGAGTTACCTGCCCTGATCTAGTTATAATGGTGGCCACCAAGGCATGTATTGTGTGGATTACATTAAAGTGATGGTCAATATGTTAGGTGTGTGGTCTCTCCCACGTGGTGAGCATTTCTCTACTCTGATTTAAGAAGCTCTCCCACGTGGTAAGCATTTCTCTACTCTGATTTAAGGAGCTCTCCCACTTGGTAAGCATTTCTCTACTCTGATTTAAGGAGCTAACGGCTTGTTTTCTTCCCACCATTTTGCTCCAATCGGCATCATGGGCAACACATGCACTATCTCTCACCCTGTCGTCGCCTCCACTAGCCTCCAGGACATCACCGCACCACCTCCTGCGCCTCAACGCCAGGACCTCCAGCCTGCGACAAACACCAGCCCCAACGGCAACGTCGTCGCTTCCACCACACCTCCTCCTCCTGCTCACGACCTGACAGAGATGTTCCGGGGCCTTGGGCAACACCTACCGGAGATCTATCGCCAGGTGAATTGCGGCCTGTAGATCTAAATGTGGCGCGGTAGATTTAAGGTTGTCTATCGTCTTATAATAATTCCAACTGGGGCCGCAGGTGCGACGCGGGACGCAATTCGATCCTGATGTGCTTAAAACCATTCTAGACGTCGTGGACAAGGCGAGTGGAGGCATGCCTTGGCCAGTGAACCTGGCCATCAAAGCTATACTCTTTCTCGCGGACAGCGCGCTACAAGCACAAGACAACGACATCGCTCGAGAATCATTGCTTTCCACAGTTGATAAGGTGAGACAGAAACTACAAAGGCTGCAGGGCTTGGGATTGCCCGATGCGCAGCAACACGAAGTGAAGGAGATCACGGCGACACTTATCGGTGCTTCGGCCGTTGTGGACGACATCAACGCAAGAGCATCCAGGTTAGTTCTCTAATTTACCAATAATTTGTTTGCGCGCTCGATCGTTTGATTTAATTTACTCGCCGAAAATTCCTTCAAGGCCACACAGCAAGTTGAGGTAAACGAGGGGGTGTACATAAAGATCGTCTTTCATATGTGGCTGAGGATAGATCTACGCGGGGTCCTTTTGTCTTATACGACTATGGACCCCGCCCTGACAGTTGGAGAGCCGGAAGCGTGAGAGCCCTTGTTGGAATCGTCCATGGGCTGAGGCTTCGGGGCTTGAAGGACCCTGTGTAGTGAGCACTGGGGCCCATTACCATGTTCAGTCTGCACCCTGGAGCGTGGCAGCTCGTTCACGTTCCTCCATTTCCCCTCCCCGATCTCAAACTTACACACTTTCCCTTCCCATGTGAAGTCCACACCATTTCCTCCCCTTTCAATCACCCATATAGTGTTTTTCTGCCGCACACGACGGTGTTCATTCCAGCACCTTGACTTTCTAAGTGGGTGTCTGCCATCATCACCAATATGAGTAACTTGACTCGTCTACGACGGGTTGGAGACCCGCTGGGTTTGAAGTTGCAATCGTAGATTACATTTCATAAAACTCAAGGTTTCATTTATAAATCTCAAACTTTGAGGAATTTTAGGAAAAATGCGGAAAACATATACATGCATACCAACATGCTTGCGTGCACTCGCGTGCGCTCACACACACACATATACATATTTTTGTTTATGTCTCTCTCTCTCTCTCTCTCTCTCTCTCTCTCTCTCTCTCTCTTTCTCCCTCCCTCCCCCCCTTCTGTGTGTGTGTGTGTGTGTGTGTGTGTGTATATATATGTATGTATGTATGTATATATCCTCGCCATGTGTGACGTCTACATGGTAGTGCTGCACATTTGCACCAAGACTCGGCCCTCCTTCCCTCGTGATGCCACATGGCATCCTATTCAAGCTTTATTAGGTCTGGACCGAACAGTCTGAGCCGTAGCCACCGTGAATGTATCAACCCGTGTGGCATGTGCCCTCATAGGTTGCATTAACCCCCCCTCAGACTGCAGTGCCCACATGCCATATGCCTGCCACGTGTCCTCTGCCCAGTTTAGACTAATGAGAGATAGCCGTGATCTCACCATCTCATCTACCCCACTGGTCACAGCAGTGCCTCTGTTACCTCTGCGCTTTGCCCTCATGGTGCCATGTGGTGCTCACCTCTCCCGAAAGCTCCCTTCTCCCTCCCCGAAGCTCCCTCTTCCTCCCCCAAACCTCCAGAATGCCTCCACGTGACCTCCATGAATCTCCCTTCTCTCACGTATGGGATTAGTCCATGTAAGGAATATAAGAGGTGTGTAACGAATTACTGATGGAATCTAAAGACATAGCCATGCAGGAGGTACTAGGGCCATATATATACGCGGATGATAGGCCAAGACAAATCAATTGCATATCAAAGGCGATGGACTTGTCAGAGTCATCACTCCATATGAAGGTGACAAAAACTTCTAGGGCTTTCCTTTAAAATACAGTAGAGCTGATTTTTTGGATGAGCACGATGATCGCTAGACTCTAAAAATCAGAGTCTTTGCATATTGAAGGCGATGACCTACAGGCTACAATTCAAAACTATGTAACATATACAATTCTTCACTTCACAATTGGACCCCATGGACGATTCAGTTGAAACAACCCTAATTCTGGCATTTTTGTTTCTCGGCCAGCTAAAGCCAGTCAAGAGGAGGTCCATAGTCGTATACGACGAAAGGACCCTGCGTAGATCTATTCTGAGCCAGCAAAGTGACGACACTATCTCAGGATGCACAACAAGATTGTCGTACGGCAGATGCATGAATGGAACCTTCAAGTCAAGGGTTCATGTGCTTAGGAGTTGGTGACTAAAGGGCTCAACTCTTGCAGTCCAGACAAGGTTAATTCTTTTCGTTCTATTAAAGGTCATGTTAGAAAACTGGCTCCCTTTGCAAATTTGTTTGCGCCTTCTCGGAGCTAATGAAGGATGATGAGGATAGGCCACTTGAAGTGGTGCAGATAAACACTTAAACTTTCTCAATGATTTCTAGCATTTCATGGAACATTAGAGGAGCTTGTTCCTCTTGGAAGCGTTGTTTGGTGCTTCAGATTCTTCATAGGCATCGCTAATGTGTTTGGATTGGGGCCCCTATCTTGATTGGCTGATGCAGTATGGTTTTTCAGTTGTCTCTCCGGGTTCAGTTTGTCGATACCTTGGATGCCCAATCGGGTTTGGAATCACAATGCAACAAAGACTAGATTGGCGTCTTACTAAAATTCGAGCCAAACAAGTGGAGAAGTAAGCTTCTTTTCACACTAGGCAGGATTGTCATGCTCAAGCAATTTTTCTCTCCAATGCGCGTTTATGCGTCATCAATTTTTCCGTTCTTAGAAAAGGGACTTACTATAGTTGATACTAGATAGACTTGCTAAAGATTTCTTATGGCAGAGCAGATGGGACCCAATTCCATGAGATTATGTAACCGCTCCTAAAGAGCTGCGAGGGGTTGGTGTGCTTTCTTATAAAGCTCAGTGTGATAAGTTGTGTTGTAAATGGCTACTTAAGGTACACTCTATGCAACCATGGGCTATTATTGCAAGAGGATTAATCCAGTAGCAAGGTGTTCTTCAAATTTCATGAGTATTTGCAGGTTGGCAGGTGTGTCGATTTCGATCGACTCCAAGAGAAGCTTATTTTCATCAAGCCACACTATCAAGGGTGAGAGTAGATTGGCCTACTAGTAGTGTTGTGGTTCGCAGCCTAGGCCTTCAAGGTTGGGGGAACAGTAAAGGGAAACAACTCCATAGGCTTTCTCTCCAAGATTTTGTGCCTCAATTGGAGTCTGGTATTTCTTCTCATACTCAGCTTTAGTGGAGACGTTGGGCACCCATGGATAGTGTATTTGTTTGGAGGAGACGTATCATTAAGGCGCAACAAGCTACACATTCGCCCAAATGTAATTTTTTCTTATGGAGGTTGGTGACTTGTAAGCTATCCACTAAGGACAGGCTTAATAGGTGGCGACGTATCTCTCCAGTCTGCTCTCTTTGCAAGATAGCTATGGAATCCCACTATCACGTCTTTTGGAGTTGTGTGGTGGTGAGGAGACTTTGGTGGGCGATTTAGAGATGGCTTCATCGAGCACAATTGTTTGTTTGTCTTTGTTGGAAGTTGGCTTTGTTGGGAGATTCGTGGCAATCTTAATCTAAGTTTGATTGGTGTTTGAGATATCGTATGCATAGTGACTCTTTAGTTCATATGGAAAATCCACAATTCTCTGATCTTCAAAGGAGTGTCACTTCAGGATGATATGACTACTAATCTCATGTTTGAGGTTTTGGCGGTGTTGGGGTTACATAATGCTAGGTGGCTTGAAGTGCTTATAGCATTTCGAGCACTTCACGCATCTCTTTAATTGTATTTCCCCTTTTTTGTTTAATTTAATTAATTTTCCATGCAAAAAAAAAATCCTTCAATTAATTAATTTGTTTGTGTGCTCGATCAGGCGCTATTTGTCTCCCCACCCAGATCCTCTGGAAGACCAGATCATTCCGATACTTCCAAATATTAGTCAAAGTGATTGCTCGGACCAGCTGCCAACTGTAGTAGAGCTTTTCATTCAAACCCCCAAAATCCCCTCGCAAGGCCATTTTCCACCTTGACGTGATGTGGATCTGGTTATCTCTCAAGCTGTTGTTGACCTCCTTCCAAATTTCTCTAGTGTAGAAGCAATCCCATAACAGATGCATATGTGTCTCCTTGAAAGCATTGCAAAGGGGGCACACTGAGTCCACATCTGGTTCCCACTTGATTAGCCTTTCTCTGACAGGAAGCTTCCCTATAAGAACCCTCCAAAGCATAAAGTTGAGTTTGAAGGATGAGGTTGCTCTCCACACCCTTCTCAGCCTGGCTGCCCAAATATTGACCCCATCTTATGGTGCATGGGACTTCCATTTCCCTTTGGTGATCCACACCACCTGTCTCGAGTTCTCATTCCTCAGATCCTTTCTTTGAGAGTGGTTTCCCCGACTTCCAAATGAAATCTATTAGTCCCTCATCATGACGATAAAAGTGACTAGTGGGTCAGTTATCTTTCAACCTGCTCAATACTGTCTCCACCAGCATACCCTCATCATTTGACATATTAAATTTTTACACTATGACAGCAACCTCATCCCATTTATTCCCCCTTGGATCCCATATTTGTCTTAGGATTTTGAGTCCCTTTCTGAACAGCCTGGCAACAACTCGAGGGGTGGCTCCTTGCTCTTGGGGGGCCATTGTCAAATGCCCAGTCTTAAAGCCATAGGGGTCTGCCCAGAGAAGCATCACCATGCAAGGCTCTTAGCCCTCCCCAAGAGCAGTCTTTGGCCTTCACCTTCCACACATTTACTAGTCTAGCTACCAGTAATTTAGACTTAGGGATCTTTGTATGAAATTCAGAGAGTAGAACATCCTGATAGGGCTCACTGATGCAAAGGTGCCTAGCAATTCTAGCCCATGGTTGGGCACTTTCAATCTGCAACATCCATTTTGAGTAGAGATTCACATTTTTTTCTATCATGCTGGTCAATCCAATCCCACCAATCACCCTTGGGGTCGTGACAACCTCCCAATTTATAGCATGCCATTTGCCCTCCCAGATAAAGTTAGAAGTGCACCTGTCTACTTTCCTCATATTCACCTTAGAGAAAGGTAAATTTGACATCACATAGACCAACAAAGACTCAAGCATGTGCTTTTCCACTGTAATTCTTCCTAGGTCTCGCCCCTCCATATTTCTATCTTGCCCTTTATCTTGGGAAATGATTCTTACACTATGTGCATGTGTGCTTTTGCATGCGCACATGTGTATTATCTCACGCCCATGATCCAGCTCAATGGGATTGCACACACTAGCATGGAATATTATTATATCCTAATAATGGGCTCTATTCTATAAAGCTACCAATGCCCATATGTAGCACCCTTGCGTGTGCAGGTGTGTGATGTGTGCACGTAATGTATGTGATACTAAAAGAGAGGATACCTCACGCAGCGGAAGATTGATTGATGGTGGACCTGAGAATTCATGCATAAGTGTTATAAGTGTGCGCACATTGAATCCAAAACTTTTTTGCTTGTGTGTACAAACATGTGCAAGCCCAGGAACTAGACCGTGAAAAGAGAGATATACTACCAACAAAACTGATATATTTTCATCCAACAACATGTGGACACAATACAAAAGAGAGGCTGAGAGTTCCAGGGGAGTTCCACCAAACTACTATGGACCTCTGGCCTTACCAAAATGTCGTACTACTATCACCTGACACCTCTAAATCCATGGACCCACGTGCTCTCTGATGAGCATGTGTAGACTCTCCGTTCTAGATCCATGAACCTTGCTGCCCTGGAAGATAGCCAAGGGTATAGGCCTCAATGAGCTCTTAGCTTGCAGGTAATGATCACTTTCTTGGGACTTGTGGAAGTCCTTTTTGGTTGGTGTTGTACTAATGCAATCATCTCGAAGGTTGGTCTTTGAGTGAATGAGGATATGGGGCCAAAGGCTGTCCTTTTATGAGGCATGGTAGCCCTTAAAAACTACTGGACCAGTAAGAGAAAATTGACTCCCTTAGCCGACTTTTTCTCCTACCCCGTGACTTATGGGTCTCACAAAACCAAGGCACTGTGGCCCTTACTTCCATGGCTCCAGCTAGCCCAACCAACCTATCTTGTAGCCGACCTTGTTGTTGACAACCCTGCCATCTTCTACACCTCTTCTTGCCATTTTACAAGCCTGATGTAGTGTCACAATCTGTGACGTATTCCTTTCTCTACTTCTAGACTTATGGATGGTTTGATGAATGGACACTTGTGGAAGGGTATGCCCTTTCGACGGGACACTTCCTAAGAGGCACAACCCTTGCCCTTTCGACGGGACACTTCCTATGAGGCACAACCCTTCACAAGAGACACTCTATTGAAGAGACATTCCTATTGTAATGTACCCTCTCATCAAGGGTTACACCCTTCACAAGGGGTACACACCTCTTCATGCACATACCCTTTGGAGTACACACCTTTTCATGTGTGACTCTTCACTCTCTATATAAGAGAGGCCCAATTGTATGGATGACACATTACATCCACCCTACAGACATTCAAGCAATACAATTATTCCTTGTTCTCTGCTATCTCAGTCTCCTTTCTCTTCCTTAGCACATTTCTAAATATAGTAAATCTAGGATTTCTTACAGTGGTATTAGAGCAAAATTTGCTCCTGCCTGTAGGAAATGCCCCCCACCTTCTAGCGCCGATCTGATACATCTTTTCCGCTAGAAGGATATCCGTGCACATTGTGCATGGAAGAGATGGAGAGGATGAGCGTAAAAATTTTTCGCGCCTACCCTGCCTAAAGTCATCTATGGCCTCTCCATCTCCCACACATCACAAGTTGATGTGAATGGACACGACAAAAATCGTGTCCTTTCAGGTGCTTGGGCTGTCCCAAAACCAAGGGACGCACCTTTTCCACCATTGGACACACCTTTTGATGAACAGTCTCGACTCCTCACTCAAGGGACACACCCCATCGCGGAAAAAAGGGCACACCTATTCATGCAAGCACCTATAAAAGGGTACCTAGAGGGGTAAAAAGGGAAAAAAATAAACCCAGTCCCTACCCTTAGGTTTACCCTAGCTACCCTAGGGTTAACTAAACCCCCCAATTAATTTTTGGGCAACTACCCAACCTTAGGCAGCCCCAACGAAAAGAGGCGAACCTATTTGACGTTTCGTACGGATCTGCACGCGCAGCAGCCCGCCTCAGCCCCATTCCGTACGGATATGCACCGTACTGATCAGTCCCGTTCCGTACGGATCTGCACCATACGGATCTCCACGTAGGTTCGCAACCCCTAGCCTCGCCATATCGCAGCCTCCCTGCGCAGCCCTTAGCCTCGCCATTTCGCTCAGCCTACCTGCACAACCTCTAGCTTTTTCGTTGCCCTGCCTGGCCTCGCCCTCTCGCTGCCAGCCCACGTAGATTTGCTGCACATCTTGGCCTCGCCATCTCGCTGTCAGCCCATGCATCCTGCTGCCGCCTTCACGCGCCATTCACACTGCCAGCCGTGCCATTTCTGCTGCCAGCCCACACCTTTTTTGCTGCCAGGTTCTTTTCCCTTTGCAGCCCCGCTGGTATTGCAGTCCTGCTCCTTTCTAGCCTGCTATGGGAGCACAGCATCAGCCAGCCTTTCGGTCGAAAAACAACCTGCAAACAGATTTTCGCCATGACAGTAGCAGCCTGGTGTGCCAGCCCCTATTGCGATCCAGAATCGGGTACCTGCAGTCTATTGCGCCATTGATAGCCTGCTCTCCTTGCCAGGTGGAGTCTTTCCATTCTGCTTTTAAGGATTCTCTTGTCATTATCAAATTACAGCAAATGAAAGACGCTCCCTTAAAGCATGGAAACCCCTGGTAATTCACCCGGCATTTCAAGGATACCTCAGGCATCATCTACCACACAATATCGTGTTCAGATTGCACAACCAGCCCATTTCAGAGCTTTTGCATCGTGGGTCTTTTGTGTCACGTGCCCTCCTAGTGATTTGGACCACATCGTATATCTTTTGTGTGAGGCACCTCAGTTACATTACTTCCTCAGCACAGTACAGGTTGTGTTCCACAAGACACGAAGATACTCAGAACCTGATATTCCTCAAGAGTTTGCTGTCCATCTTTGGAGAGAATTTTACCCCTCACCTTCGGCATCGCCAGGGTACTCTCCACCTCTTTCAGCTCCCAGATATCCTCCTCTACAGGTTGTACCTTCTCCAAGACAATATTTACACTCCGAAGGCACTCCTCCTGGATATCCTCCACTTCCGACAGCAGCTCCTTATCCCTTCTCAGATCCGTGGACTCTGCAACCTACTCCTGTTCTCTCACGAGCAGTAATACGACTTTCGGCATCACCAGTGTTACCTCAGACAGGACCTCCTTTACCAGACTTCCACGGGTGGTTCCATCCTGCCTCGCTTGCCCCCTCCAACATGAGCAACCTCAGGGAGCAGCCGGAATCTTCTTCCAGGAATGGTATAAACCAGAGTGCAAGTTCGCGCTTTTCTCACAGGGATCTCCAATAGTTAGCAACGCTCGCGTGAAGCCTCTCTAGAGATCAAAGACTCAAGTCCAAAAAAGACTCCTGAAGTCAATGTACAAGGCGAATCACTATTACAACTTCAAATTTCCCAGCTTCAGGACAGCATCTCCGACTTGGTCCAGAAAGTTCAACAACTTCAAGAGTCTCGCAGTACCACATATACAGAGGATGACGTGACGCAACCAGATGACTATGCGGATTCATTCCCACCAGAGGTAGAAAACATTGAACTACGTGCCCTCTACTATTTACTTCAAGCTTCCAAAACTAAAAGACTTGACATCAAACTTCCGAAAGCCTACACTGGTTAACCGAACAGTTGACCAATGGCTCGCAAAAATGCGCATGTATTTTTGATACTGTTGACCTCATTGAAGGCAAAAAGATCACCTTGGCAGCCACCCTCCTCAAGGATACATCTTTTCTATGGTGGCAAAGATGCTTAAAGGACGGCAAAAGTGTGTTAACATGGGAACGTTTTGAACACGTGCTCCGTAAGCAGTTCATACCTGCCAATGCGGACTTCCAAGCACGTTCAAAACTCCGACAGTTGGAGCAAATGGGCTCCCTGTCTTCCTACATCTCTCAGCTCACCACATTGGTGCTGGAGATTGATGGTTTAACTGAGGATGATCGCCTTCATGCTTTCATCTCAGGCCTAAATCCCTCGTTACGCATTGATGTCCTTAAAGCAAACATCACCACCACAGCTGGCGCTATTGCCTACGTAGAGCGCATTACAGATTTCCAAAACACAGGGAAGCAGAGTGCTAATGGCACTCAAAACTCTACTATGGCCAAAGGTGCTCGCCCTCAAGATAATACGGGTTTCGAAAAAACTTTGGTAATCAAGGTCAGTGACAGTCTCAAGATCCCCAGAAGACTCAGAAATCATTTGCTGGATTCCAATAGAAGCACTCCTCCAAGGATCGCACCTCTTCTTCTTCATAAAGTCATTACCGACATTCCCAAGATAAAGGTGCGGCCACTGACAAGAAGAACAACTCCAGCTCAAAAGGACTTCGTATCATCTGTACAGGCAACCATAGATGGTTCGATTGTCCCAAACGACCAAAGCAAAATTCCAATATGGAACCTAGCACTTCCCAAATAGAAGATGCTACTTCAGCACAAGACAAGAAAGGCAAAGCTGTTCGAATGGCCAATACCATCCACTTGAGCCTTGCCAGCAACCCCGAACCTTCCTTGGTCACTCAAGTACTTTGTGTTCAAGGATCGATTCGTGGAACAACGGTCACTATCCTCATTGACAGTGGCTGCTCTCATAACTTCCTAGCTTGTTCTATGGTCGACAAACTTCGGTTGACCACCAATCCTAGTCTCATGGACTATCAGATTGAACTCGCAAATGGAACGACTTTCTTGTGCAACACCAGGATCAAAAACTTGTCTTTTCGCATCCAACATTATACGGACAAGTTGAACTTCGACATCAAGCCTCTTTCTCGTCACGATGTCATACTCAGACAACAGTGGCTCTACGACTATGATCCATCAATCAGTTTTCGCAGCCATAATTTGATGAAGACTTGCAGCAGTACCCTGACATTTTACAGCAGTATTTTCAGAATTTACAGTGATATTTTCTACATCAGTTCATTATCTCCACCAGAGTCTTATTTTGAGTGGGAGGGGATGTCACGATTTGTGACGTATTGCTTTCTCTATTTCTAGAATTATGGATGGTTTGATGAATGGACACTTGTGGAAAGGTATGCTCTTTCGACGGGACACTTTCTAAGAGGCACAACCCTTGCCCTTTCGACGGGACACTTCCTATGAGGCACAACCCTTCACAAGAGACACTCTATTGAAGAGACATTTCTATTGTAATGTACCCTCTCATCAAGGGTTACACCCTTCACAAGGGGTACACACCTCTTCACGTACATACCCTTTGGAGTACACACCTTTTCATGTGTGACTCTTTACTCTCTATATAAGAGAGGCCCAATTGTATGGATGACACATTACATCCACCCTATAGACATTTAAGCAATACAATTATTCCTTGTGCTCTGCTATCTCAGTCTCCTTTCTATTCCTTAGCACATTTCTAAATATAGTAAATCTAGGATTTCTTACATGTAGGCCATGTATCTGCCCTCATACATGTCCAATGCAAGACCTGGGCATGTCTCAGCCTTTTACAATGCCATTTTGCTCTCGATCCACTATTGAGGAGCACACATTGTGGATCCTAATCACCAGAGCCTTGACAATTACCTTGTAGGAAGTGTTGAGCATGGTTATAGACCACTAGTCACCAGCTTTCATTTGGTTTGGGCACTTTGGAAAGAGCTTCATGAACCCAATGTCCTTTGACACAAGGAGCGATTGTCATTGTTGTATCGGCCATGTCAATCAAATCTTGGGCCGTTAAGTTGCAAAAAGCCTTGAAGAATTTTGCATTGAGCCCATCTGGCTTGGGAGATTTGTCATATCACATAGCATTCAATGCGTCCTCTAATTCGTCCTTAGTGTAAGGGTAATCCAACTTGGACCTGGCATATTCGGAGACTCCGGCAACCACACCCTCCAACATTGCTACCAAACTCTTAGTCCATTTGGCATCTTGCACCGCATGTTTACCTACCACATTATTAAGCTCCCGTCGAAACACCTCAGCGATGTGCCAATATTCCGTTGACTAAGTTTCATGTGGCATCCTCAATCCTGTCAATGTTCTCTCTCTGATGCTTCCTCCATATCGGTTGGAAGAATGCCTTGGAGGGAACGACCAACCATGTCTATCTACTTTGGATTCTTGCCAGCTCTGCTTCCTCCAGCTTTTGCTCTTGGAGGGCTAGTTTCGTTTTGACTAGAGTGTAGTTAGGTACACGTCCTGAGGGGAACTAATTAGCGCTAAATGAAGGGTCTGTCTTACCGCCATTAGTTCTTCCCTTGGCCCTTTCCATCTAACTCTATGTTGTCGGTCCTAGTCCCTTGTTGACACCAGTACTTTTCTGATGGTACCTTTGACAGGGTTCACTTAGATATGCAATAGAATGGTGCCAAACCCTCCGAATCATCGTATAGAACTTGCAAATTTTAAAAACCATTTCTTGAATTTAAATGGGATATCTTTGGATCTCCCGCCACTTAGTGGGGTGCTAAAACTCCATGTCACCGGAACATGGTCCAAAATACAGGGTCCAGCTAGGCATTCGCCATGCATTGGACCCTTCATCCACCACCACAACTTCTTCAGTACTGCAAAACCTATCCAACGGCCCAGCATGAAAGTCACCATTTTTCCTTCGATTGTTCCAAGTGAAGACTTGGCAACCTTTTGGGTCCAGCTCTACCAAGCCTTGATTTATGTAAGCTTCCAGTCATTGCAAGAGAGTGCACCACTACTAGTAGGCTCAATGTATTTTGGGGAGTGGACAAGATATGATGTCAAGCTGATAGGGTGATGTCTTATTTGCTGCTATGACTATCTTCTTATAAGATGATTTGTTATCTATTTACATGGTTAAGTGTGATATGATGATAAGATGTCTTATTTGCTGTTGTGACTATCTTCTAATAAGATGATGCGTTATGAGAGGAAAAAAAAACTTGCACAGTTTCTAATTTTCACCTAATTGCTCCTACGCCTTTTGGTATTAACTAATTTGTTTGTTTGGCTCCCATCTTGTCTTGTTCGAATTAAGGTACAACAAAACAAAAAATTAATCGAATTAAGGTATGGCTTAAGGTTGTGAGAGGTTGTCGTAGCCCTCTCCTCCTCCTCTCCACATCACAACCTTCTCTCCCGCACCCTCTCCTCTCCCTCTCCTCGCATAGCCTATCCCGCTCCCTCTCCTCTCCCACCATTCACCTTTCCTCCCTCTCCTCCTTCCTCACTCTACCTTCCTCAGCCCCTCTACTTATACATCTCCAACCGCTTCTAGAAAATTCTCCTCCCAATGGCTTTTGGAGAGTTCTCTAAAACTCGTTAATTTTTATCATTCGCACCTTAGGTTAATATTCTGCTCAGCCCATGGCTTAGGTGAATCCCCCCCTCCCACCCGAACTAATTAATAAATCGGGCCAAATTTTCTAACTGGGGGGGGGCGTATTTGTAAATAAGTAATGTATACATAATGGGTCTTCTTAATTGTAAATTTTGTAACTTCTGATCGAGAGCTCCAATGAGCATGACACTAGCACCAACAGTTTTTAACTTTGCATAGAAAAATGCCATGATGAAAGATCAATCCAATCCAAAAGTGGAACATTCACATTAATCATTAATCAAACATTGATTAGAGTCATGATAATCAAGCATGAAACATTTGCAAGTTAGGATAAGCCAGAAGGGGTTGTGATTAATGTGCAAAATTGTCCCCATCAAAATTGGAGCAGCAGCCTTTAACCCTCCCCCGCCTTGCCAAATAGGAGCTCCTCCTTGCCTGCTCCTCCCCTCGCCTTGCCTCCCTTCCTCTTTGTGCTCCCTACCGTCTCCTTCCCTTATCCTCCCTTGACCCCTCGCTTTCTCCTCCCATTCCCCTACGCTGGTCCTCTCCCTTCCCCTGCCCTTCCTCCCGCCTCAGGTTGACCCACATAATGAAGCAACATAAAGCTCCATACTTAAATATTCTCCTCAAAATATTTTCGATTGACCATGAATTCACGACATTAGAAAGATCTGTCTACAAGTTTGTGATAACAAGAATTGCATGTACTAGTAGCAGTACATCTCATGTGAGGCAGAAGTCCCCAAATGCCCTGGCCATCGCTCACCATTGTTTGATAGCCACACCCTCTTCCAACACAAATACTGCATCTCTTGGTTCCATTGTAAATCTCAATGTCCATTTCCAAGTGACCAATCACCAAAGCCATCTCCATGCAACTTTTGCAGAAAGAAGAAACATTTGAAGTTGTAACAGCCTTACCTGGCAAAATGGGCTTCAAGTTTGTCTCATTAACTGGACGGCCTCCATGGTGCTGCCCTCTATCAAAGTACCTAGAACAGTGGGAGAATTTCCTATGTTTCGTATCACTAAATTGTGTCCCTGCGAGAACCATCTTGAGGTCATCTAGAGCTTCAAAAGCAACTAGAAACTCATCGTAGCACAACAACTTGACACAACAGAAAGCAAAGATAATCAAGCATGGTCATTGCTGTTGTCTCATGCAAAAGCTATTGATCGTCCGATCGTCTCTATCCATCGCGTTGTATAATGCCTTGAGGAACGAATCGTTCCAGCTTAGCAAAAATTCTGCACTAGCTCACTTCTAAGAGCTTGGAGGCTGTAGTTGAGAGTCAACAACAGAGGGAGAGTGGTAAAGGGGAAGGTTGAGATGGGGGAGGAGGACAACAGGTTGAGAGGAAGGTTGACACTAGGTGAAGGAAGCGATATTTTAGGGGAAGGAAAAGCAACGTGGCAAAGGACAAGGGGCCGATTAATTTTTTATGGTAGGCAGCCTAGGGAGAAGTTTGGGCTTCTTGAGCTCTGGTTTCTTGAGCTCTAGTTTCTTGAGCTCTGGTTGAGCCACGTGTCGTAAGAGTAAACCATTGATATAGATTGAAAGATTTTGAAGCTTTTTAGCTTTTCATAATTTTGCTTTACATAATTCAGGACGAAATAAGAAATGTCGTTGGTATCACAAATGTCTTTTCAATGGCCGACACAAGAAATTGATTTGATTCCTGCTTCTCCCCTCGGCTTCTCTCTGTGTACTACACATCTTCACGTATTGAATGGAGTTGGCGCTTGTTTAGACCTCTTGTGTGCTTCTTCAGCATTGGGTCCTGAGCCTTGGACCATGATCCAGGCGCTTGATTATAGTTCAGTCGCAATATTCAGTCGCAATACCAAACTTGATTTCTGAGAAGTTGGAAGGTTCGAATAACGGTATGCAGGGATGTCGTCCGCTTGCTACCCGAGGTTCGTGGATTCCATCCTTCTTTCAACACTCCGACACAACAACGTTGCCCACCAAGATTACTAATGAAGAGACATCGGTTGTACCTCATCGACAGATGAGCAAAGAGTTTCCTAAAATCAATCATTATACTAGACTCTAGCACATCGATAAGGAGTAGCTTTGAGCTCGGAGGTAGAGACACCATTACGCTCAACGTACACGGCACTTTAAGGGTGTCATCCTTTAAAACTTATAAATTATCATGAATCACACAGTTGCAAGCCCACGTTGCCAAACACGGGCGGGTGTAAGAGATCCTCTAGTCTTTGTTGCACTTAACAGAGCAAAAGCTCTAAGACGCAGCTACAAGCAGAGAGGAAAGCCAAATAGTTGTGGAGCTGAACTACTTGAGAGTAATGTCCACAGAAAGAAACAAATACTAGGATTGTGGGTAATTACAACCACGGCGACTGACCCCTGGTGCTTAATTGTGAAACTCATAACCGAGTTGATGATACAAGGGTAGTCAAAGGATTTTCTGGCCGCTGGCTTTGGGGTAGTGTGTGGGTGTGTTGTGTATTTCATGTTTTGTCGCTGTTAAGTTCGTCCAATCTATTGTGTGTTGTCTCAAGGCAAAGCTTTAGATGGAAGAAACATATTAAAATCAATCCACACCAACTAAAGGTGTGACAAATAAAAATTAGCGTTGGGCGTGTAAGTAGCAAGCTTGCCGAGACCGGCCAAGAACTCATTTTTTGCAACAGTAAAATCTTGGTCAACTTATCACCTAGAAGAGAGAAGTCGTAAGAAACTGGCATTGACAAGGCGTCACCACCCCCTTGTGCCTCCTCATTCCTTCCTTTCGATGCTATCTCAGATGTTCCTTCCACTGAAGCAGGGGTTCCTAGGGACTTGGCTAGATCTGAACAGATTCCAATGAAACCATTGTGGCATGCTAAGAAACTAAAGAATCTCAAGTCCCCATGTTTGCCATCCATCCACCTTCTTCTTCCTCTGTAACACTTTGATTTCGTCAAAATCGGCACAAGATTAACTCCTTAGTAATAGATCTATTCGCATCGCCACATGTTTTGAGAGTCAAAGTTGCTCCCAGAGCCTCAGTGCAAGGATGAAAATTTTGTGACTTCACAAATCACATTCCGTGTAGATCTAATCGACGCTCAAAATCTTAGAATTGTACCTCATTGCACGGATGCGCATGCTCTGGTTTGTTCAAATCATTGGTAGTAAGCCAATATAGCGAATGAACACCATGTGGTGGGAGTAGTCTTTGAATGGTGCAAAGAGCCATCTGGAGCAGTGGTCTCCCTGGGGGTTGCAATATGCTTGCTCGTAGGGCGCAGCGTGGTGACTACGTTTTTAATCTGCCCTTCCACCACACCCAAGTATTATGTTGCTCTCAACGAAATCAAGCAAGTGATAGACTAGCACGGAGTAAACAAAGTTTGCATTGCAGGGCCCTCTTTCGCCTTCGACAACTACCTCCTTAATGTTGTAGATAGGGCCTTAGTCATGGGCTTTGCTACCATGCTAGATAAGAAAGAAATATTACAGAAGGCACGAGAGGCCTTTCTATCCCTAAAGGATTGACACCCACATCTATGTATGTAAACAAGCATGATTGGATATGATCTCTTTACATTGCCTACTTCAACAAACACAATGACAAGGATGGTGTTTTCAACAATCTTGTGGACTTTGTAGCTCCCCATGACGTCCAAACTGGTCCGTGCACGGCAGAAGTTGCGAAGACACGAGACACCACTTTGGAGGCTGAGCGTCTTCTCCAAAACTTCCATGAAAAAATGATAAGTCAGTAGTCTCTGAATATTTTTGAGGAAGGATCCAGAGACTTCTGGAAGTTCCCGAACGTGGAAAGAGTCGAATAAAGAATGGCTGGAAGAGGTTGCATGTAAAGGATTGGCTGATACCATGTAAGACGGGTTCTTAAGACTGCTAAGCAAAGTAGATGAGACATCACAAGTCTATAGAAGGGCGAGAGTTGGGTGGGAAACTATCAGTAGTTAATTCACTACTACACCCAAACAATTCCAAGAGTGGGCATCTTGCAATATGAAGAAATCATGACCAAGCAATGGGGCTTAAAGAACGAAATTCGAATACGTTCTTTGGTACAATCATAGTAGCTAAGTTGGTTGATAGAGGTTGTGGTTTTGCATTTGGAAGATTATCAAGATGCTAGGTGCACAAGATCCAAAAGAAAAAGATGACTTGGAATTCGGCATTAAGGAAGGTGTGGAATATCTACAAGGTCAAAATTTCACGACAGATACGACCGTCAATTTCAGAGGAAACTAGCGACGGGAGTTTTTTCATTAGTATTGTTGTAGAGATTGGGGTCACTCAGACAACCAAAGATGGAATGGTCCTATAAAGGTCGAGTTTGTTAGGACAATTCTAAATTGCAATCAAGCACTTTGGCATAAACGGAATGGTGGCAATTAGGTTCGATCATGCCAATAATTGGGACCCCATAAGTATTATTTCCTTTGGCCTTGTATCCCTTCATGCTCTTATGGAGAGCTAGCCCCAAGCTACTTTCTCACCTTGATGGTTCCACTTTGTTTGCAACAAAAGTTGGAGCAAAGAAAGTATTTGCAGTTGCTCGTAGTGATTGTATCGACGTTCGACTACGATTACGACTATTGACATTCAGGTAATATGCCAGTATCTCATCCATTCGTGAGACTTATCTTGGCGCTAATATTCTTGACGTGTATATTTTTGACGCTAATATTCTTAGCATTATCTCGGCACCCAGGGAAGGGCCCGTTCCCTCAGATTATAACACTTTGGGGAAGGAAGCGCACCACCTTCTCGCCACACTATGTGTGGTTATAATAATTATATATTATATATTATCATATAAATATTTTCAATCGCTCATCCATTCAAAATTGCTTGATTTCCTTACAACATTCCTCTTTTTTAATGCATGTTATTGATGAGAGGGAGTAAGAAATGCAAGTTGGATGCAATATCAAAGGATGACGACACCTTTATTCATGTGATTACAGTCCATGTGACAATATTGTAAATATTACGTTGAGGATCCGTTATAAGGTCTTATGAGCGTCGCCTTCTTCATGTATTTGTTGGGCTTCCTCGTAAAAGAATTGCCTGTTGAATGATTTGAGAATGTTGGATTCATCTTGCTCAAGAACACACGTAGATCCTCTCAGGCTCACATTAGCAAGTTTTCGGGATATTGTCTCTAAGATCAAAGTAATTGCCAAAAGACGACGAATCAATGCTAGATTTAGCCAATTTTCTTTATTTATCTGGATCCAATGGAGCTCTTGTTTGTTTGCTTTGCTGGAATCGAAACTGATCAACCAAAAAGTAATTGATAAATGGCCAAGCCCAAAACAAATGCATGTTTTAAACACTTAAAGCTCCTTTTGGCACATGCATTGATCAGTTCTTAAATTGCTAATCAATTCACCTTGCGTACTTAGATTGGCTTTTGAAATTTTGGCTAAGTCTTAACCCATGGCTCGAAAATCTTCCATCTCCTCCTTTCATTCCATTGACCTTTCATCTCCTCCTTCCTCCCAAAGCTGAACTTCCATCTCCTCGAGTCCATAGACCTTCTATCTCCTCCTTCCACCTCTTGTCTTTCCACCTCCTCCCCACTCAAAGCCTACCTCTTGTCTTTCCACATCCTCCCCTCTTCAAGCCTCTATCAAAGAGCTCCTTTGTGACTTGTGGTAGGCTCTTCTTTTCCACTTTGCCATGTGTCTTTCCCACATGTGAGCCCTACCACTAAGCTATAGAGTGGAAGAGTATCTCTAGTGCTAATTAAAATACTATAAATGGTCCCTCTTCCCCCTCCCCCTTTAGTAGTGCCTTCTTCTTTAAAGCCCCCTTCAAATGGTCCCCATTCCCCCTTCCTCTTTAGCAAGTACCTTCTTCTTTAATGTTCCCTTCTTAAGTGGTCCCTCTTAATTGAAACTGGTGTTCACACAAAACATTTTTGGGAACAATTCAAAAAACCTCTAAGCTCATAAAATTGGAGATAGATTTTCGTAAATTTAGAGGTTTTCACACAATTTATAACTATATTTGCAAAAAAAGTGCAGGTTTTTGCGACCTCCAAATTTATTTTCTTTAGGTCAAAATCAAAATTCTTCCATTCACCTAACACTAAACCCCGGTTTTTCGTGAACATGGATTGAAACTCCTCCCTCCCCCCTTATCCCTTAGTTTAATCATGCCCCTTGAGACCCCTCTTCCGGAAATTTCAATGTATGGGGGGACATAGAGGTTACTAGAGAAAGATTTGTTTGGTAGGGGCACATATTATGTGAGTGTGATTTGCGATATGTGTGGATATGGGTAAGACTAATGTGATGATTATGTATGTTGCTGACTCATTTTAGCACGTGCAGGAGGTGCAGTCGCTTGCGTGCCTGTGTGCGCGCGCAATGCGACGACAGGGAGCTCTCCGACATCACTGCAGCCCTGGACAAGCTCCTCGTCAATATAAGCTCCGTCCTCGCCGAGATATCCGTCGATCGTATCAAACGTCCCTGCCTCGTCACTCCCGAACTGCCCACTCCTCTTGTTAGGATGGCGCAGTGCGAGTCGGAGGTGATGGAATTTCTCAAACGGGATTCTGGAGGAGTACGCGTTGTGGGACTCCACGGGCAGGGAGGAATAGGCAAGACGACTTTGATGTGGGTCGTCGAAGCAAACCTTAGATCACAAGCTCCAGGGTTCAAAATAGCCTTTGTGGAGGTAAGGATGCGTCCACTACCTTTGAGGGACCTCCAGCAGAAGTTATACACCCAACTGGGCGACGGCAGCAAGGTAGATATTTCCAGCGAGGCTCACGGAAGACGTGCCCTCAATGATTTGATGCAGACACTCAAGAATCAAGATAAGAAGATTTGCATATTTTTGGACGACGTTTGGAAAGTTGAGCACCTGGTGGAGCTGCTGCCCCAACGTCAGGTTTTGCCAAACGTGCTCCCCCGTGGGAGCTGCTTGCTCATCTCTTCTCGCTCTGCAGACGTGTCGGCAGAGCTTGCTCGCATGTGCTTCAAGACCCAGCAAGAACAAACCGAGGGCTACCTCGACTATCGGTTACATCTGCTGTCTCCGCAGGATGCCGAGCATCTCTTTCTTCTAAAATCTTCGAGGGAAGGGGAGAAGAAGCCACTGCAAAGGGATGATCCGCTCGTGAAGGCCATCGTTCCCCAATGTGGCGGGCTTCCTTTGGCCCTGGCCGTGTATGGCTCCTACTTCAGCGATGAGAATAGGCGAGAATGCGACACGTGGAGGTGTGTGCTTCGGCAGCTGGAACGAGCACGAGACCTACCCTCCGCAGAGCAAGAGGTGTTCCAGAAACTCAAGCTCAGTATCGGTTTCCAGCCCCCGAGGCTTCAAGATGCGTTTCTTGATGTCGCCCTCTACCTTCGCCATGATAACTTTGAGGCGGCGAAGCTCGTAATGGAGGAGGAAGACGACCTCGATCTTTTGGTTGACCAATCACTCGTCACCAGGAATAGATGGGGGCAAGTGGAGATTCATGATCTGTTTCTTGTTGTGGCCAAAGAAATGGCGACGGAGAGAAACATATCGTTCGTGAAAGAAATGCGTGGAGGCGAGCAAATAGTCGAGCTACTTTCACACTCGCAGGTCACCTACTTTCACACTCGCAGGTCGCTTTCGCAAATACTGTGTTAACAATAGTAAATGCATGAATAACCAACTATTTGTGTTAACAATGAGGATATTTTTGTAGGAGCCGGTCTCAATAAGAGCTTTTCACGAGAAAACATGGTGCGAGTATGCAAGGAACAGCTATCCTTCGATTCCTCAAATACAGGAGGTTCGGTACTTGCAACTGGACTCAACGCAGGGCCATTCGCTAGTGAACCAGCGCGGGGAGTTCAGTCTAATGATCACTAAGCATTGCCACAAGCTAAGGATGGTACGGTTAGAAGCCGACGGCAGCCTATCACAGGAGCAACTCTCTTGGATTGCGAATCTCAGACAACTAAGGTCTCTGTATGTGAAGGCCGGCAGCTTTGCAGGCATCTCAAAGGTACGTTCATAAGCATTCCTGTCTCTCTCTAATTGAGAATTTCGAAAGTAGGGAGGGATGGAGCATCTTGAATACTTAAAGCGCTACGAAAGTAACATGCTAAAATGGTGTTCATGTTATGATACACGAGATGTATGAGACTGCAGAAAACCTGATACAATGAAAGGACAGGGTGGAGCCACTGAGCGGGCATCATCACCCATGATGAATACAACACAAACATATCATGTCTAATATATGAGAAATATCTGAGCCCGTGGTCAGGGTGGAATCTGTGATGGGGCACACAGAGAGAGAGAGAGAGAGAGAGAGAGAGAGAGAGAGAGCAATGGGATTAGATGGGACAACAGGGATGAGATAGAGAGAAATGGGATTAGATGGAACAGATGAGACATAGAGATAGAGGACACTGGATAGGGTCTCAATTAACTCTCTTAAGAGCCCCCACCCTCTGGATGTAATTGCTCGAGTATTTGCCGTTAAATGGGTTCAAACATGTGTGAAATCTAACCTGAATTCTGGTGTGCAACACTGCACTAACTTGCTGGCAGGCTAGATAGCTGCAAACAGCTTGTGTTTGGGCTGCCACGGCCTGTAGGGCTGGCTGCATAAGGTGCACATTAGATGCTTCAAATGGTGGCTTTTTTGCCTTACCCCCTACAGATGTGTGCTTTACTTCAGTTGGTGGCCTGCTGCTGTAGGATAAGGCCTGAGGGCCGTGGTTGACAACATCTGTAACTATCTTTAGGACCTCTGGGAGGTGGGAGAGATCCTTCATAGCCTCCCGTGCCCTTGGGACCCTAGAGCTGATCACTGCATATGCGAAAGAATCTGCAAGCAAAATACCAAAATGTGCCCCAAAATCCCGCAACACAGGGCCTCAGCTCCACTGCCAAGCCTGGGAAGAGGAGAGTGACTGGGTGCCAATGAACCCGATACTGGGTGTCGAGAGAAGCCGCGCTGCAGCCTCTATACCATGGGACAAGAGTAATCAGCTTATCCCCGAGAAGAATGGAGAGCGGTCCAGCAGGTGACCTGCCCCCTCATCCGAGGAAAGCTTCAACATAAAAATCCCGCGCCGCCTTACTGATGTGGCTGTTCTCCAGGGTTAGACTGGCTTGAAGCTAGTCTTGAAGCTCAGCCCATGAAGGAGAGTGTCCAATTATCCGCCTGTAAACTGCAGAGCGAGAGTAGTCTGCAGCTTTCTCCTTCACGGTCACAATCTGCTGCTCAGATAAAGTAACTTTGTAGGATTTTGGAATGGGAGTGTCCTTGGGGACCTTCAGCTCCAGACATGAAGTCGCCATACAGGCTGAAAGGGACCCCGTCTGCCTGTGTGAAAGGAAGCGAGGAGGAGATGTCGGCCAGGAGGAAATGCGAGGTGGAAGGAGGAGGGGAACAAGAACAAAAGAGGGGGGTGAAATCAGGCTGAGGGAAGAAGGGGGCAGCCCCTATACAGCCCATGTCTAGCCTGACGCTGATCTGGCTAGAATAGGCCGTCCAAAGCCAGTCCACACAGCCACCACAGAGAGCGGTCAAACCGAGGGTGGAGCAGGCTGAGGAGGGGATGAAAGAGGATGGCGAGGATGGGTGCCAAGGAGGCGGCGGGAGGTAGCTGGGGGAGGTGGCGATGGGGCAGGCCGGGGGCTGTAGCACTCCTGCCAGTAGTTCATGCATGCATGTGCATGATTGGACTTGGATCTGTTTTTTTGTGACTTGTTTGAAGTAGTCCTGATCCATCCACTTTGAATCCATTGGAGAATAATCTTGAACTTAAGAAGATAGCTGTGTATCATTTTACCACCTTTGATCTTCCTTGTGGGCCACAATTTGTTTTGACTGAAGTTTCTCTTCAGGCTCATTATCCACTTCCGGGATCTTCTATAACTGGCTCTTTGTTGGAGGTGACGCCACATATGGCTTCAAAAAGCTTATGTGAAATGAATTATAATAATCTGGAAATGCTAGCCTGAAAGCGACGTCATTAATGTTTTGCACAATTTGGAAAGGTGCATAATACTTGTTGGAAAGCTTATAATACTTTCCCTCTTGTCTTGGCCTCTTCCTCAATCCTGCCTTCACAAATTTCAGCAGAACCCATTCACCTTTTGAGGTCTACGTATCTTCTTTGTCTGTCAGCCAACTTCTTCTGCTTTGCTTGTGATCTCTGTGTTGGTAAACAGAGGTACCACGCAGTGGAAGCTTTCTCACACGAGGAGAACACAAAAGTAGCCCAGGCACTCACATGGTGGTGGTAATTTCAATCAAACTTCTTCCGTCATGTGTACTGAAACAATAGATAGATGTGCAAGCATGTAAATAGACAATGCCAACAAGAGAGATGTAGGACCAGCAATATCTTTCTGTCCAATGAATATGGACACAATACAAAAGATGAGTCCAGTGTACCACCAGGATGTGGACCTCTGTACTCTCAAAAACTTGCTGTCCTCCTCCTAAATCCCTCAGCCTGCGTGCTCACGTAGAGCGTCAGTAGGCCTCGTGGTTGTGCCCTCAATCACACCTCCAGAGTCCTCCCCATGGACAGCCTACTGTGAGGCAGTGCTTGCTGTAAGGCTCAGTGCACACGCTCCCATTAGGGAGCAGCTGGTGCGCAGTCGAGTTGCGAACTGGTTTTAACGTCTCGCCACCTCCAAAGAGTTCACATGCAAAAATTGTAAATGTATTCGTTACATGCTTGTTGCTTCCATCGTATGAGTCTGCACCATTTGCACCGCGTCTGCCCTTCTCTGCACCTTCCCTGTAAGAAATCCTAGATTTACTATATTTAGAAATGTGCTAAGGAACAGAAAAGGAGACTGAGATAGCAGAGAACAAGGAATAATTGTATTGCTTGAATGTCTGTAGGGTGGATGTAATGTGTCATCCATACAATTGGGCCTCTCTTATATAGAGAGTGAAGAGTCACACATGAAAAGGTGTGTACTCCAAAGTGTATGTGCATGAAGAGGTGTGTACCCCTTGTGAAGGGTGTGACCCTTGATGAGAGGGTACATTACAATAGAAATGTCTCTTCAATAGAGTGTCTTGTGAAAGGTTGTGCCTCATAGGAAGTGTCCTGTCGAAAGGGCAAGGGTTGTGCCTCATAGGAAGTGTCCTTTCTATTCATCAAACCATCCATAAGTCTAGAAATAGAGAAAGGAATACGTCACAGATCGTTTGACGATCCAGAAAGGTCCGTAGTATCTTGGTCGCAACTTAGGAAACACAGACTTAACCGTCTTATAGCGATGTGGGGCTACAAATAATAGCACCATGTCACTAGTGTCAAATTCCAGGTGACGTCTATGTTTGTTGGCAGACCGTTGATACCGCTCTTGCGCTTTTCGCATATGATCCCTGACTTGAAGTAGAATGTCTTGCATTTCTTGAACCAGTTGATTAGCTAGGGCCACTCGATGTTGAAGTACAAAATTCGTTGGTACGATCGGAGTGTGTCCATAAGCTGCTTGGAATGGAGTCATGCTAATGGCACTATGGAAAGAGTTATTATAAGCAAACTCAAGGAGTGGTAGATACTCTTCCCAAGCTGCTAGGCGTGACTGAATATAATGTGGAAGCATTTCTTCCAGAACTTGGTTGACTCTTTCAGTCTGGCCATCTGATTTTGGGTGGTAGGCTGAACTGAACAGTAGAGTTGTACCCAAAGATTCGAACAGTGAAATCCAAAAGTGACTGGTAAACTTAGGATCTCAGTCGGATATGATATTCTTGGGCAATCCATGGTGGTGGAAGATGTGTTGTATAAAAAGTTTGGCTATGTCTGGAGCCTGTGCATTGCTTTTGCAAGCAAAAAAGTGTGCCATTTTGGACAATCGATCAACAATTACCATAATCTGAGTGTTACCTCGGGAGGATCGTGGTAGTGTTGTAATGAAATCCATGAAAATACTTTCCCACCTTTCAGTTGGAACTGGAAGCGGCTGAAGAAGTCCTGCTGGAAGTCGTCGGCTTGCTTTCATTTGTTGACAAGATAAGCAAGATGTAACCATTTTGATGACGTCGCTTTTCATCTGAGGCCAGTAGTATGTTGCACTGAGTAACCTATAAGTCTTGTTGATGCCTGGATGGGCAGCATAAGAAACTACATGATGCTCTTTTAACAAAAGACGTTGAACATCCTTGTCATGTGGTACACAGACGCGATCTTGATAATACAGAAGGTCGTCCGTATAAGAATAGGATGAGAAAATATTCTGTTCGGAAGTCGAAGAGTGATCTTTTGAAAGAACTTGTACTGCTGTGCCGAAGTCTTTATCATTGAAATACTTTTCTTTGAATGAATTCGGAACATCCACAGATAATGTAGAGATTACCATAGCTGATGCTAGAGGTAACCTGCTGAGAGCATCTGCAACTACATTGCGTAGTCCTGGAATGTATTCAATGGTCTTGTGAAAGTTGGCCAGAAACTCAACCAGCGTGCTTGTCGAGCGTTCATGACTGGTTGAGTAAAGATATACTTTAAAGAGTGATGGTCTGTCTTGGCTACAAAGTCGGCTCCCATGAGATAATGTTTCCAAGAGCGATAAGCATGTACAACTGCAAGAAACTCCTTATCATAAACCGGGTATCGGGTTTGGAGATCATAATGTTCATGGCTGTCAAAAGCAATAACTCTGCCTTCTTGCATCAAGACTGCTCCTGTAGCGATGTCGGAAGCGTCGGTCACGACCTCAAATGGAAGGTTTGGGTTAGCAATAGCCATAACTGGTGTGGTAGTTAGTGCTTGCTTGAGTTGCTGGAAACTATACTCTGTTTCGGGAAGCCACTGAAAAACTGCTGTGCTTTTCAATAATTCGGACATAGGAGCTGCGATTTCGGAAAACTGATAGATCTTTGTATGGTAGAAGTTTGCCAATCCGAGAAAAGAGCGGACATCATGAACATTCTTAGGAGTAGGCTAGTTTCGGATTACCTCGACCTTCTTGGGATCCACAGAGATGCCTTGAGCTGAAATAACATGTCCCAAATATTCGAGTTGGGTTTTGAAGAACTCACTCTTCTCAGTGTTGATGTAGAGAGAATTTGCGCGGAGAACTTCAAAAACTTGGTGAAGATGTTGTTTGTGCTCATGTAGGGATCTGCTGAAAACGAGGATGTCATCGAGGTAAACGATGACGAACTTATCGAGGAAAGGTCTGAAGATGTCGTTCATGAGTGTCATGAATGTGGCCGGGGCATTGTTTAACCCAAAAGGCATGACCAAACATTCATAGTGTCCATACTTTGTTCGAAAAGCTGTCTTGTACTCATCGCCTTCTCGTATGCAAATTTGATGATAACCTGAACGAAGATCAATCTTTGAGAATTGTGTTGCGTGTAGAAGTTGATCGAAGAGGTCATCGATGCGAGGCAATGGATACTTGTTTTTGATAGTGAGCTTGTTGAGGGCTCGATAGTCGATGCAGAAGTGCATTGACTTATTCTTGTTTTCCACAAGTAGTACAGGAGATCCGAAAGGGCTGCGACTGGGCCGAATGTGACCTTTGTCGAGTAGTTCGGTGACCTGTCTTTGGATTTCTTCATTTTGAGTGTAAGAAACCCGATAAGGAGGTTTCGGTGGTGGATTACTGCCGAAAATAAGTTCGATTGGGTGATCCACTGGTCGTCGAGGTGGCAACTGCTTTGGCAATTCCTGTGGAAAAATATCCAGGTAGGGCTGGAAAAAAGGTTGGTTGAGGTATTCAGGAGGATCCTTTGTTGGTGTCTCCTCTACTGCCGTAACCAACAGAAGTGAAGTCTTTACTTGACGTTTACGAACCCACTTCTTTACTTGCAGGGCAGAGGTAACTGGAGTTGAAGGAGAGTCCCTAGAACCAGTTAGCTCAATAAGTTTTCCCTGGTGGACAAACTGGATAGTATGGCTGCGAAAATTGATTGATGGATCATAGTCGTAGAGCCACTGTTGTCCAAGTATGACATCGTACCGAGAAAGAGGCATGATGTCGAAGTTCAACTTGTCCGTATAATGTTGGATGCGAAAAGACAAGTTTTTGATCCTGGTGTTGCACAAGAAAGTAGTTCCATTTGCGAGTTCAATCTGATAATCCATGAGACTTGGACTGGTGGTCACCTGAAGTTTGTCGACCATAGAACTAGCTAGGAAATTATGAGAGCAGCCACTGTCGATGAGGATAGTGACCATTGTTCCACGAAACGATCCTTGAACACAAAGTACTTGAGTGGCCAGGGAAGGTTCGGGGTTGCTGGCAAGGCTCAGGTGGATGGTATTTGCCATTCGAACAGCTTTGCCTTTCTTGTCTTGTGCTGGGGTAGCATCTTCTCTTTGGGAAGTGCTAGGTTCCATATTGGAATTTTGCTTTGGTCACTTGGGACAATCGAACCATCTATGATCGCCTGTACAGATGGTACAAAGTCCTTTTGTGCTGGAGTTGTTCTTCTTGTCAGTGGCCGCACCTTTATGTTGGGGATGTCGGTAATGACTTTGTGAAGAAGAAGAGGCGCTATCCTTGGAGGAGTGCATCTGTTGGAATCCAGCATATGATTTCTGAGGCTTCTCGGGATCTTGAGACTGTCGCTGACCTTGATTACCGGAGTTTTTTCGAAACCTGGTGTTATCTTGAGGGCGAGCACCTTTGGCCATAGGAGAGTTCTGTGTGCGATTAGCACTCTGCTTCCCTGTGTTTTGGAAATCTGTAATGCGCTCTGCGTAAGCAATAGTGCCAGCTGTGGTGGTGATGTTTGCTTTAAGGACATCAATGCGTAACGAGGGATTTAGGCCTGAGATGAAAGCATGAAGGCGATCATCCTCAGTTAAACCATCAATCTCCAGCACCAATGTGGTGAACTGAGAGATGTAGGAAGATAGGGAGCCCGTTTGCTCCAACTGTCGAAGTTTTGATCGTGCTTGGAAGTCCGCATTGGCAGGTATGAACTGCTTACAGAGCACGTGTTCAAAACGTTCTTATGTTAACACACTTTTGCCGTCCTTTAAGCGTCTTTGCTACCATAGAAAAGCTGTATCCTTGAGGAGGGAGGCTGCCAAGGTGATCTTTTTGCCTTCAGTGAGGTCAACAGTATCAAAATACATGCGCATTTTTGCGAGCCATTGGTCAATTGTTCGGCGATTGCGTTGACCAGTGTAACAGGCTTCCGGAAGTTTGATGTCAAGTCTTTTAGTTTTGGAAGCTTGAAGTAAACGGTAGAGGGCACGTAGTTCAGTGTTTTCTACCTCTTGTGGGAATGAATCCGCATAGTCATCTGGTTGCGTCACGTCATCCTCTGTATGTGTGGTACTGCGAGACTCTTGAAGTTGTTGAACTTTTTGGACCAAGTCGGAGATGCTGTCCTGAAGCTGGGAAATTTAAAGTTGCAGTAGTGATTCGCCTTGTACGTTGACTTCAGGGGTCTTTTTTGGACTTGAGTCTTTGATCTCTGGAGAGGCTTCACGCGAGCGTTGCGACATATCGGAGATCCCTGTGAGAAAAGCGCGAACTTGCGCTCTAGTTTGTACCATTCCTGGAAGAGGATTCGGGCTGCTCCCTGAGGTTTCTCATGTTGGAGGGGACAGGCGAGGCAGGATGGAACCACCCGTGGAAGTCTGGTAAAGGAGGTCCTGTCTGAGGTAACACTGGTGATGCCGAAAGTGGCAGACAATGTTTCCATATGGTTAGGACATGAATTACAGTCTATAATTCTTTCTCATAAACAGTCATTCGGAGCTTGGCATTATGCAATAGTTGGCTCTCAAAAGCTACTACATGACCCTATTGGCTTAGGGCAGCACCTATGCCTTTCCCACACGCATCACACTCCATCACAAAAGGTTTATGCAAATGTAACACAGGGTCACTGCTGATTGCATCCTTTAGCTTTTGAAAGGCTTCTTTCTGCTGTTTAGCCTTTTAAATGATTCCTTTTCCTAGAAAGGTTATGTAATGGCAATATAAGCAAAGCATTTTGATGAATCGCTTGTAGTATGAGCACAGACGAACAAAACTTCTGACTTCATGCACGGAAGTCAACTCTGGCCAACCTTAATGGCTTGTATCTTTGTAGGATCATACACACTTCAGCCTTTGACGCAATATGGACCAGATAGTGAACTTCAACTAGAAAGAATTCACTCTTCTACCATTTATGTAGAGCTTATTGTCATGTGCACGGATTGGTATCTGACATGTACTGGGTACATGAGACTAGCTCAGGTAGCCTGGGGAGGCTTAGAGTTAGGCAGGCTTGATTCTCGGGTTGAGTGGCAAGGGTACGAACCAGTTAGAGGTCTTCGCTATTTTTGGCGCTTGGGGCCCGAGTCTATAAAAGGGGCCCAAAGGTTCAGTTCTCAGGGAGCCGATGGGAGCAAGTTTCGTTCCCAGGTGCTAGGTCTGATCCTGGATTGAGTCGCGGACGCGCGCTTGCATCATAGCGTAGTCCAAGCTCCAGCAGTAGATCCCAGGCTTCACAGCGCCACCTGGTGGTATGGGACACCAGGCTGGTTTGGATCTGGTTGGGAGTTCATGTCCGTAGCTCAGCTCGTGGCTCGGAGGGGACATCTCCTGATTCGGGATCACATCCCGTAGATGTCATGGTTGGGTGGTGAGCGGCCTGCTCAGTTTTCTCACGTTGTGTGAGTTCTTGTGTTTGCTTGCAGATAAGAGGTTTCAGGAGTGCTGGGACGTGTCAATTGGTATCAGAGCCAACTCCTGAGGTAGGAACTTCTGTTCCAAGAATTTTGGACGATTTGTTCCTCCAGGTATGCCCTTATTTCGAAATTTGTGCTGCAAGTTCTTGTTTGGTCCATCGGTTATGGGAAGTGGTTAAGATTTAGGGAAAAGGTAGGAAGAAGAGAGTGAGGATGAATTCGAGACTGCTGAAGGGTTAGGTGAGAGAGAGTGTGAGGTGTAGCTAGGAGAGAGTGGAGAGGATTGTAGGAGAGGCGTGAGAGGGGCTGCTTGGCAGGCGAAGGGTTGAGGGGAACCCTAGGGGATTCCGTATATTGGTCAGGGCTGCGCAGTGGTTAGGTGATGCAGGTAGGTGCGTGTAGAGGGGTGCGCCATAGGCTGGAGCAGGATTCGGCCAGGCTGCTGTTCGGGGAGGCTGATGCGAGAAAAGCACCAACCCTCCAAGTTTGGGAGGGTGGGCATGCAAAAAAAAGCATCGACCCTCCAAGTTGGGAGGGTGGGCTTTTTTAGAAAGCATAGCTTTCTAAATAGCTGCACCTTCTACTTTATAGCCTGGCGAGATCATAAGCTCAGCCACAGATTATGCTAGTGTGCGCAAGAAGACCCCTCCACACCCCTAGCAGAATTTCATCACCTAGGTACGGCTGCAGCAGACTTCCGTACGGCACAGCCAGCAGCGGGACCAGCAGGGGGTGTCTCCGGGTTCACCTATTCGAGCTGATCGTCAGCTTTGTGCCCCTTCTTATCGGCCAGCTTCTCTTCTTCCGTCACCTCCTCTCGGGAGAGTTTTTTTCTCTGCTCCACTCTCCTTCAAGCTTCGATTCCTCCTGTCACTCCTCTAAGTTCACTCCCTTTTTCAGATCAGATTTCAGTCATGGCTGATTCTGTAAATCCTGAGTTTGCGATGGGTGACCAGCATTTGAACTACCCTGCGGAGGATGACCAGGGTCTCTACGACGATCTGATTACAAAAAAAGCCTTCAGTGAATTCACCACTGCTCTTGATGGAAAGTTTGAGCAAGTTAACGCGAATCAAACGGGGTTGATGCAGCAACTCCACGGGATTCAAACTACACTCACACTTTTGACTAGCACTGTTCAGGCGCTCACGCATGTGGATGCCATGGCTTCAGTGTTAGGTCCGAACATCACTCCAGATCCTTTTTTCGGAGATCAAAAGTCTCGTACCAAGGAGGTTGTTGACACTTGGTTGCACAAGTGGCAAGTACACTTCCAGTTTCACCCCTATCCAGATGACAAGAAAATACAGCTTGCAGCCGGGTTTATGTCAGGAAAGGCGTTATTGTGGTGGAAGAAACTCCAACCCAAGCCTGCAACATGGATAGATTTCGAAGGGGTCTTCAGGAAAGAGTTTCTGAAGGAGGAAGATTACGATATCGTAGGCAAGCTCAAAGCCCTCGATATGTCCAAGCTGATTTTGACTTTTGAGGTTCATCTTCAGAGGTTTCGGGATTTGCAGACCAGAGCTACAAAGATGGACCCAGTGACCTTGTTAGGTTTCTCTGTGGATGGTTTGCCTGACTCCTACAAGTTACAAATCAAGAACAACAAGTGTACCACGTTGCAAGAGGCCATGAATTACGCGCGTATTTATGATGATACCATGGCCAGTGCAAAGGGAACCACAGTTACCGACACGGGTGGAAAGAACAAGCAAAAGTTCTTTCAATCTACCACTGGTACCGGGGAGACGAAGTCTATAGACAACGCCTCCAAGAAACACTTGACTCAGACGAAGAATGGTTGTGCCCGTTTCCTTCGTACCTTGAAGCTAAAGGAGGGACGTTGCTTCTTCTGCAAGGAGCGGGGCCACACTAAGAATGATTGTCCTAAGCGCAAGAACCAAAAGCAAGCGCTAGGACCAAAGCTCCAGGTGGGTTCGGGTACCAAAGCCAAGGGAGCTAATCAAGTTTCGATGACAGGTATTTTTGTAAAAGTCATTACTTGCCCACTTTCTTGTAATTGCACTTTTTATACTTCGTTGTTTGGTTCCCATGATCTTTTCCGAGTTTATGGAGAAGTTAGGGACCAAAGAGTTCACATTCTCTTTGACTCGGGCAGCTCTCACAACTTTGTTAATTACAAACTTGTGCAGAAGATGGGGTTGTCCACGATACATAGCGATCACACCTATGAGGTGCAGCTTCCAGCTGGGAAGCAGTTTTGGGATCGCAAGATTGAAGCACTTTCTATTCGGATTCAAGAATACACAGCGGCTCTTACGTGCTATGTCATGCACTTGGAGCATGTGGACTTGTTAATCGGAATAGAGTGGTTTAAAACCCACGATATTCGGATTGGATGGAAGGAACCTACTTTTTCTTTTTTGGATAAGGACACCCAATTTTGTATTCAGTGTGATAACATTCCCTCTTCTCAGGGACCTATTGTATCTGCAATGCAGCTTCGGAATATATTAAACACTTCTCATTATCATGTCTATCAGTGTGTTTTGATTCCGCTTTCTTCATTTGTTGTCTCTGTAAATAACAAGAATGATTTAAGTGTGTTTGAACACCGAGAATTGAGAACGTTGTTAGATTATTTCATGTATGTATTCCCTGCACAACTGCCGGAAGGTTTACCTCCAGAACGGGCAGTAGATCATCGCATAGACTTAGTACCTGGGGCTCAACCTATTAGTGTTCCACCTTATAGGATGAGCCAGCTAGAGGAGGATGAGTTAGCTTCACAGCTACAGGATTACTTGAATATGGGCTATATTCGCCCAAGTAAATCACCTTGGGGAGCACCTGTCCTCTTAAGAAAGAAGAAAGATTCTACATGGAGAATGTGTATAGATTATAAACGACGGAATAAAGTGACAATTAAGAATCGATATCCTCTATCTCGTTCCGATGATCTAATAGACTGTTTGGCCAGAGCAAAGTATTTCACTAAGATTGATTTGCGTACGGGTTATCACTAAATCCGTATCTATGCTAAACACATAGATAGAACCGCATTCCGAACTAGGTATGGCCACTACGAGTTTCTTGTATTACGTTTTGGTTTGACCAATGCTCCTGCCACCTTCCAGCAAATGATGAACGATTTGTTCCGAGATTTTCTGGGCAAATTCGTTGTAGTGTTCTTAGATGACATCTTGGTATATAGCCGAACGCTCGAGGATCACATAGGACACCTCCGGATTGTCTTAATTATTCTAAGACAGCATAAGCTCTATGCCAAGATGAGTAAATGTGACTTCTTTATGAAGGAGATCATTTACTTAGGACACAAGATTTCTTCTGAAGGTATTAGCATTGCTTTGGATCGTATCCAGAAGGTTTTAGAATGGCCGATCCCTCAGACTATGAAACAACTTCGCTCTTTCCTAGGATTTACGGTATTTCTATGGAAGTCTATGCGTGATTATTCACACATCACGGCACCCCTGACAAACATATTGAAAGGTCGTGGACGTAGGTCTACCCAGCCAATCTCTTGGAATGATGCATTGAACAAGGCTTTTGAAACCTTCAAGTTTTCTATCAACGAAGCACCCGTTCTTGCATTACCCGATCCTACCCGGCCTTATGTTTTAGAAGTTTTCTATCAAGGAAGCACCCGTTCTTGCATTACCCGATCCTACCCGGCCTTATGTTTTAGAGTAAATGCATGAATAACCAACTATTTGTGTTAACAATGAGGATATTTTTGTAGGAGCAGGTCTCAATAAGAGCTTTTCACGAGAAAACATGGTGCGAGTATGATATCCTTCAATTTCTCAAATACAGGAGGTTCGGTACCTGCAACTGGACTCAACGCAGGGCCATTCGCTAGTGAACGAGCGCGGGGACTTCAGTCTTATGATCACTAAGCATTGCCACAAGCTAAGGATGGTACGGTTAAAAGCTGACGGCAGCCTATCACAGGAGCAACTCTCTTGGATTGCGAATCTCACACAACTAAGGTCTCTGTATGTGAAGGCCGGCAGCTTTGCAGGCATCTCAAAGGTACGTTCATAAGCATTCCTGTCTATCTCTAATTGAGAATTTCGAAAGTAGGGAGGGATGGAGCATCTTGAATACTTAAAGCGCTATGAAAGTAACATGCTAAAATGGTGTTCATGTTATGATACACGAGATGTATGAGACTGCAGAAAACCTGATATAGTGAAAGGACAGCTTTTCAGAAATCTTTGCCTAAGTCAATAAATACCTGAGGCTTTGATGGTCAGTCTTGACCATGAATTCAGCCCCACACAAACAGTGTTTCCATATGGTTAGCACATGAATTACAGCCTATAATTCTTTCTCATAAACAGTCATTCGGAGCTTGGCATTGTGCAATAGTTGGCTCTCAAAAGCTACTACATGACCCTCTTGGCTTAGGACTCTTGGCTTAGGACAGCACCTATGCCTTCCCCACATGCATCACACTCCATCACAAAAGGTTTATGCAAATGTAACACAGGGTCACTGCTGATTGCATCCTTTAGCTTTTGAAAGGCTTCTTTCTGCTGTTTCGCCTTTTAAATGATTCCTTTCCTAGAAAGGTTATGCAATGGCAATATAAGCAAAGCATTTTGATGAATCGCTTGTAGTATGAGCACAGACGAACAAAACTTCTGACTTCATGCACGGAAGTCAACTTTGGCCAACCTTAATGGCTTGTATCTTTGTAGGATCATACACACTTCAGCCTTTGACGCAATATGGACCAGATAGTGAACTTCAACTAGAAAGAATTCACTCTTCTACCATTTATGTAGAGCTTATGGTTCCCGAGCTCTTCAAACACAATGGCTAGTGCTTCCTATTTTCAGCCTTATTCTTGGAAAACACCATAATATCATCAAAGAACACCTCAGTAAACTTCTTGTGTGTGTTCTAACAGTCTGATCCATTCAATTGAAGGTAGTAGGTGCATTGGTGAGATGTAAAGGCCATCACTAAGTACTC
Organism: Dipteris shenzhenensis; assembly: GCF_047967505.1. Lineage (NCBI taxonomy): Eukaryota > Viridiplantae > Streptophyta > Polypodiopsida > Gleicheniales > Dipteridaceae > Dipteris > Dipteris shenzhenensis. The sequence goes on along the minus strand of NC_141625.1, from coordinate 34,933,979 downwards.
ATACAATCCGGACGTGGGAAGGCTATTTTATGTATGTCCTCTAGGACTATTTGATGGGATATCTCAAGGTGTATGCCCCAGGCACACCTTGGTTTCTATGTGTGTGTGCTAGAGGCACAGTTAGGTGCCCATAAGCATTGTTAGGTGGTAGATGCCACATAGGATGATTGAGAGATTCTAGGAGCTGATTGAGGAGATAATTGTGGAGCTCAGAGGTCATCAGTGATGTCAGTGATCATGTAAGAGGTGCCTACATAAGGACCTCACCTTTCTTCATTCCATAAGCAAGAATTCTCATTTTGTGTTCACTTCATGCTTTCCCTTCAGTTCCCCAACATGGTATCAGAGCCCTATGATCCTCCTTGAGCCCATTTGTGCCACATCATCTTCTTCTTCTCCATCTTCTTCTTCTTCTTCATCTTCACCATTTCTTCCCCTTCTTCCCAAAACTTGCTAGAGCTTGTTCTCCCTCGTCGCTTCACCATTCTCCAAGTCCTTCTGGCTGGAGATACCCCTCGTATGGGCGAACTTTCACCTGCAAGGAATTGAAGAAAGGACGTCGCTGCTGGTCGCCATTTCCCGAAAATCGTCGAAACTCTCTTCTGCGTATTCTCTGTTTCTGCTCCACCTTTCTCTAATTCCTTTTAGGGGAAGCTTCTCCATACCTTGGGCTATCTTGTGTTGAAATTTGAGCAGCAATGGCTGCATATTCAAGGAGAAAACACGGAAAAAACAGTCGACTTTCAAGCAACTAGCTATGGCGATGTGATGCGGAATTGCGCCTCTCCTCCTCAGTGGCTCTTCTCTGGTATATGAGCTTTGTTTCTACCTAGAAAGTTCTTTTTTATTTGCTTTGAAGAGTGAGATACAAGTCCTCCAAGTTCAGGCCTCTATTTTGGACAGTTTTGACAAGGTTGTGAGTTTGATGCTACATTAGATGCTACTTTAGCATTTCTGATGTTTTAAAGTGATGAATAGCATTAGTACAACTGTGGCTACAGCTTTGTTTTAAGTTGCTATACCTGGATTTGCTTGGAATGCTTTCATTTAGCCACTTCTATGAAGCATGGAAGATGAAGCATCATTTCCATTATGATTTGTAGTATGGAATTTGGTTACAAGTCTTTGCTACACTAAATGCTTGTACTTTGAAAGCCTTTAACTCTTTCTAGCCTTGTAAGAGAGTAGACACTGCCCAATTCTTGGGTTAGACCCTCTCATGACTTGCTTATGCAAAATATGTGGAAAGCCAAATCATAAAGCAAATGTCTTGTTATGCTACAATGGAAGAGAATGCCAACATGGCTTCCTTGCTGCAGATTGCCAAGATAATGGTTGCCAAAAAGGAAGCAACTACAAAGCCAGAAACTGCCAATCTACTTTCAGTTGATGTGCCTCCACAAGATGAGGCATCCTATGAAGATTATGCTTTTTGAACCATCTCCATATATGCTCCAGATCTCTCTTTTTATGTTGAGTCAAGGTACTCAGGCTGGATAGTCCTCCAAAATGAATGAAATAAACTATTGTGTGTTTTGTAAACACCTCTGGTCACCATATGATGTACGCCATGTGTATGTGTTTTGCTCCATGGTACCTCCTGCAGACATTGTGTACATGCATTGTGTACATGCAGGGGAGATAGCCATTGGAAGGTCTTTTGTATCCCTTTTGTTTACTTCACACCCTTGGGAACCCCTTGCTAGCATGAGAACCTAGCCATAGATTTATCCTTGACTACCATGAGGTGGCATGAGAAACTATGAGACTAGATGTATCCTTGACATAGCCTGAGGCATTCCCTTGAGGGGGGGTATGATGGGATATCTCAAGGTGTATGCCCCAGGCACACCTTGGTTTCTATGTGTGTGTGCTAGAGGCACAGTTAGGTGCCCATAAGCACTGTTAGGTGGTAGATGCCACATAGGATGATTGAGAGATTCTAGGAGCTGATTGAGGAGATGATTGTGGAGCTCAGAGGTCATCAGTGATGTCAGTGATCATTAAGAGGTGCCTACATAAGGACCTCACATTTCTTCATTCCATAAGCAAGAATTCTCATTTTGTGTTCACTTCATGCTTTCCCTTCAGTTCCCCAACACTATTCTATCTGATGGGAGCCACTTTTGAGATCAATGCATATTATCAGTAAAAGCATCATCAAAGAGGAATAAGGCATCATGATTATGTAGCTTTTCTCAAGCTTTTAACAAGACTTTGCTTTAGGATTCTTGGTAGTGTTTCGAAGAAAGAGGGCTTTGCAGGTAAGCGGAGTATGCTGAGAATGAGAGCGGAGATTTGCAGGGGAAAAAGGCTGAGAAGGGAGTGGAGGTCTGTGTGGAAAGGAGGCGGAGTTGAGGCTGAAGCTGGAGTTAAGAGCTGGGAGAAAGAGGAGTTGAGATCTCCGTGAGAAAGGGGGACTGAAAGGGAGGCTGAGAACTGCGTAGTATGGGAGCTGTAGAAGGCTTTGTCGTGCTGCTACAATCTTCCTTGTTTCTTTGTCCTTTGTAAGGAGCAAAGCCACAAGGTCTTCAAAAGGAGTAGCTGCCAAGACTATGCTCAAAACCGGGAATACCTCTCATACTCTTTGTGAGTACTGCTATCGTATCTTCGTCATTCTGGTTCACACTCTAGGGCTATTCTATCTGATGGGAGCCACTTTTGAGATCAATGCATATTATCAGTAAAAGCATCATCAAAGAGAAATAAGGCATCATCAAAGAGGAATAAGGCATCATGATTATGTAGCTTTTCTCAAGCTTTTAATAAGACTTTGCTTTAGGCTCCTTTGTAGTGTTTCGAAGAAAGAGGGCTTTGTAGGTAAGCGGAGTATGCTGAGAATGAGAGCGGAGATTTGCAGGGGAAAAAGGCTGAGAAGGGAGTGGAGGTCTGTCTGGAAAGGAGGCTGAAGCTGGAGTTAAGAGCTGGGAGAAAGAGGAGTTGAGATCTCCGTGAGAAAGGGGGACTGAAAGGGAGGCTGAGAACTGCGTAGTATGGGAGCTGTAGAAGGCTTTGTCGTGCTGCTACATTCTTCCTTGTTTCTTTGTCCTTTGTAAGGAGCAAAGCCACAAGGTCTTCAAAAGGAGTAGCTGCCAAGACTATGCTCAAAACCGGGAATACCTCTCATACTCTTTGTGAGTACTGCTATCGTATCTTCGTCATTCTGGTTCACACTCTAGGGCTATTCTATCTGATGGGAGCCACTTTTGAGATCAATGCATATTATCAGTAAAAGCATCATCAAAGAGAAATAAGGCATCATCAAAGAGGAATAAGGCATCATGATTATGTAGCTTTTCTCAAGCTTTTAATAAGACTTTGCTTTAGGCTCCTTTGTAGTGTTTCGAAGAAAGAGGGCTTTGCATGTAAGCGGAGTATGCTGAGAATGAGAGCGGAGATTTGCAGGGGAAAAAGGCTGAGAAGGGAGTGGAGGTCTGTGTGGAAAGGAGGCTATCTTATCTTCGTCATTCTGGTTCACACTTGAGGCTAGCTAGTTGTTGGACAAGAGATCCAAATTCGCCAAGTGGTCACTTAGCTCATCATCATCACTCATCTTAAGGTCATAAAGTATCAACTTCAAAAAAAGAATTTGTGATCTTATTTCCAAAGATACCTTCAAGTCTTTCCCAGATTTGCTTTGCAGTAGACTTGAGATCGGTATAGTGTACTAGAGAATCAACAAGTCCAAGCCCAATGATGGCTATGGCTCTTTGATTGATTTTCTTCATATCTAAGGTGGTTCCTCTCCGGTAACAACCTCCCAAAGTCTTTCTCGCATGAGAAGTAATTGCTTCTTAGTTTGCCATGTGGGAAATCCATTACCATAGAATTTCTCCACGAGTGATGCACTAGATGATAGTGCCATGATATCAAAATGCAGCCTCAAACAAATGCTATCAGTTGAAGAAAAAAGAGAGTGAAGCAACACGGGCATCAATCAAGCAAAATCGACCTGAAGTAGCGGATATGTCCAGGACAGATCAGGGTGAAATGGTAGGGCAGATAACATACATCCGGTTCACCAGATGACTTAAATGTGTTACCGTCCCCATGAATATTTGCACTCGTGGAACTATTAGTGAACGGACGGGATCTTCCTTGTTTTTCAAATATATATTTGTCGATTTTGTCTCCCAATAATATCTCAACCACTAAGCTTTTCTCTCTCTACCTTTGTGAATAGATTGTGAATTAAGAAACTTAGATATATTTTCCCATACAATCTTTGAATGAGCAGTTCTCATCCCACTAGCATTATTGTCTGTGATAGCATTCAACAAAAAACAATCAATGACTGGCTATTTTGTATGTGTGGTAGTCTTTTCTTGATTTAGCACTGAGTGTACTTATATATATATATCGATATCTATTGTTAGATTATGAAATTAGTGTTATATCCGAATGTCAACCGTGTGGAAAATTCCATGAAAGAACGTATATTAAGAATCATATCCCCAAATTACACCCCAATTGGAAGATTACTTATACATGTATCAAACAAGCAAACACTTTCATAAAAAACACTCCGTCATTTTTGTCAATAATAGGTGGAAAACTCCATAAATATTTGAATAAAGCCTAAATCCACTAAAAATGTTGTTCATGTGCTGCTAATGTATGCTCACACATGTACATTATCTGGTTATCTTGTTGGTTTTGGGATCACTCAGTGAAACATAAAAATGGATCAAACATGCAACCGTCTTTCACATATTATCTGGTTATCTTGTGTAGTGGGATGCTTTCCACTTATTTATGCACAGGAAAAACAAAACCTATGATAAAAGTCTTAAGATTTATTGATTGTACTTCTGAAATTTGATGAGAATTTGTGATTCGCAGATTCTCTCTCCGCTCCGGGCTTTCACAGTCATTGTTGACAAAGAGATGAATCGTTACATGCATCACGATATCCCGGCCTTGCTCCTCCAACGCTCTACTCTCCGTCTGCTCCACCTCAATGGATTCCACGACAAGCTGTTGCCATGCTGGATCCAGCACCTGAGCTCCTTGGCACAGCTGGACCTCTCGGAGTGCACGGGCCTCGGAGAACTCCCCAAAGAGCTCGGGCAGCTGGGCTCCTTGACAGGGCTGGACCTCTCCGGGTGCACGGGCCTCACAGAACTCCCTAAAGAACTCGGGCAGCTGGGCTCCTTGACACGGCTGGGCCTCTCCGGGTGCACGGGCCTCACAGAACTCCCTAAAGAACTCGGGCAGCTGGGCTCCTTGACACGGCTGGGCCTCTCCGGGTGCACGGGCCTCGCAGAACTCCAGAAAGAGCTCGGGCAGCTGGGCTCCTTGACAGGGCTGGACCTCTCCGGGTGCACGGGCCTCGCAGAACTCCCGAAAGAGCTCGGGCAGCTGGGCTCCTTGACAAGGCTGGACCTCCCCGGGTGCACGGGCCTTGCAGAACTCCCGAAAGAGCTCGGGCAGCTGGGCTCCTTGACACGGCTGGGCCTCTCCGGGTGCACGGGCCTCGCAGAACTCCCGAAAGAGCTCGGGCAGCTGGGCTCCTTGACATGGCTGGGCCTCTCCGGGTGCACGGGCCTCGCAGAACTCCCGAAAGAGCTCGGGCAGCTGGGCTCCTTGACACGGCTGGGCCTCTCCGGGTGCACGGGCCTCGCAGAACTCCCGAAAGAGCTCGGGCAGCTGGGCTCCTTGACAGGGCTGGACCTCCCCGGGTGCACGGGCCTCGCAGAACTCCCGAAAGAGCTCGGGCAGCTGGGCTCCTTGACAGGGTTGGACCTCGACGGGTGCACGGGCCTCGCAGAACTCCCGAAAGAGCTCGGGCAGCTGGGCTCCTTGACACGGCTGGGCCTCTGCGGGTGTACGGGCCTCGCAGAACTCCCGAAAGAGCTCGGGCAGCTGGGCTCCTTGATAGGGCTGGACCTCTCCGGGTGCACGGGCCTCGCAGAACTCCCTAAAGAGCTCGGGCAGCTGGGCTCCTTCACATGGCTGGACCTCTACAGGTGCACGGGCCTCGCAGAACTCCCGAAAGAGCTCGGGCAGCTGGGTTCCTTGACATGGCTGGGCCTCTCCCGGTGCACGGGCCTCGCAGAACTCCCGAAAGAGCTCGGGCAGCTGGGCTCCTTGACATGGCTGGACCTCTACGGGTGCACGGGCCTTGCAGAACTCCCGAAAGAGCTCGGGCAGCTGGGCTCCTTGACACGGTTGGGCCTCTATGGGTGCACGGGCCTCGCAGAACTCCCGAAAGAGCTCGGGCAGCTGGGCTCCTTGATAGGGCTGGACCTCTCCGGGTGCACGGGCCTCGCAGAACTCCCTAAAGAGCTCGGGCAGCTGGGCTCCTTGACAGGGCTGGACCTCTCCGGGTGCACGGGCCTCGCAGAACTCCCGAAAGAGCTCGGGCAGCTGGGCTCCTTGACAGGGCTGGACCTCCCCGGGTGCACGGGCCTTGCAGAACTCCCGAAAGAGCTCGGGCAGCTGGGCTCCTTGACACGGCTGGGCCTCTCCGGGTGCACGGGCCTCGCAGAACTCCCGAAAGAGCTCGGGCAGCTGGGCTCCTTGACACGGCTGGGCCTCTCCGGGTGCACGGGCCTCGCAGAACTCCCGAAAGAGCTCGGGCAGCTGGGCTCCTTGACAGGGCTGGACCTCTCCGGGTGCACGGGCCTCGCAGAACTCCCGAAAGAGCTCGGGCAGCTGGGCTCCTTGACAGGGCTGGACCTCCCCGGGTGCACGGGCCTCGCAGAACTCCCGAAAGAGCTCGGGCAGTTGGGCTCCTTGACAGGGCTGGACCTCGACGGGTGCACGGGCCTCGCAGAACTCCCGAAAGAGCTCGGGCAGCTGGGCTCCTTGACACGGCTGGGCCTCTGTGGGTGCACGGGCCTCGCAGATCTCCCGAAAGAGCTCGGGCAGCTGGGCTCCTTGATAGGGCTGGACCTCTCCGGGTGCACGGGCCTCGCAGAACTCCCTAAAGAGCTCGGGCAGCTGGGCTCCTTGACATGGCTGGACCTCTACAGGTGCACGGGCCTCGCAGAACTCCCGAAAGAGCTCGGGCAGCTGGGCTCCTTGACATGGCTGGGCCTCTCCTGGTGCACGGGCCTCGCAGAACTCCCGAAAGAGCTCGGGCAGCTGGGCTCCTTGACATGGCTGGACCTCCACGGGTGCACGGGCCTTGCAGAACTCCCGAAAGAGCTCGGGCAGCTGGGCTCCTTGACAAGGCTGGTCCTCTCCGGGTGCACGGGCCTCGCAGAACTCCCTAAAGAGCTTGGGCAGCTGGCCTCCTTGACAGGGCTGGACCTCGCCACCTCAATACCCGAGCAGTAGCGCAGACTGTATAGCTCCTGGAAGCAGCTCACTACGTCTTGCCTAGTGCGAGCCGCAATCTAAGAAATGACCCCTTGCCTGGAAACTCTGCTCCAGCCTGAAGAACCTGCTTGAAATCAGCCGCCAGGGTCTTCTCAACCGACCTCCACTCCTGCATTTTGGGAAGTTCTCTGATCGGCAATACAATGTGATTCTAGCTCAAATACAGCTCATGGCAAGTGCATGATAACTTGCAAGCCCAAAACAGAAATGCAGACTGATTTTGATTTTCTCCAACTTCGATCGATCGAACAACCAATCTGGTTTCGTCCGTCGTCGATAATCAATCTGTTTTCGTCCGTCGTCGATCGATCAAACAATCAATCTGCTTTCGTCCGTCGTCACCTCTCTCTCGTAGCTAACTAAACAATTAATCTGGTGTGATTGTCTGTCGTCTCTCCATCAATCAAACAATCAATCTGGTGTCGTCCGTCGTCACCTCTCTCTTGTATCTAACAATCGGGTGTTGTCCGCCGTCACCTCCCACCCCTTCCACTCTACCGATCAGTATATCTCCCCATCCCCCTCCACCATGTCCGCGTCGATGCCTCCCTCTATGACCTTTTCTCTATGTACAGCATGGACAACTCTCAGGACAGGAAACTATAGGAGAACTTTTAGGGGACAAGGAGATGAAAATGCAGAGATAGTGGAAAATACACCAACTCCAAGGAGCGCGAGAACAGCAAACGCCGCGCCATCGCCGCTCGCATCTTCGCTGGCCTCCGCCAGTTCGGGAACTACAAGCTCCGCAAGCACTGTGACAACAACGAGGTCCTCAAGGCCTTGATCGAGTAGATGTCTGCATCTCCTCCACCGCCAGCCCTGCTTCCTCCTCCTACCAGGGCCCCGGCGATGGAATGCCTCTTCTCCCATGGCTCAAAGGATTGTCTTCGGGAGCTTCAGCTGCAACAGCAGCAGCAACAATGGCTACCTCCGGCGCGGTGAATCGGAACGCCGGGATGCTTTCCCTTCAGATCGTGCGCGCAGGGAGCTTTAGCGCTCCTGTCACCCCTCCGCTCAGCTCGCCCAGGCTCTCCTACGTCAAGCCCGACTGGCCAGAAATCAGCGCCAAAGGCAGTGGCGATGCCTTGGCTGATTGTGCCGCTGCTGCCTTCTGCAATGCTTGGCCTCAGAGCCTCTTCCTCTCCGGTACCTCCACTCCCACGCACCCTTCCCTCGTCTCCGGAGCCCCCACCCCCTCGCCTTTCTTCGCCTCAGGCACTTCCACCCCCACTCCGGCGCTTGCACGCCCACTCACCGTCCACCCCTCAGCGCCATCCGGGCTGTGCCTCTCCACTTCGCAGCCGCAGCTGCAGCCGCAAATCTGTCTTTCCACGCGGATGCTACCTCGGGCGCATCTTACGTACGACCAGCCCAGGACGCCGAGCGTCCTGGCACACAGCCTCCGATTTCGACAAGGCTTGCACGTCTGGACTGAAGATGGATTCTACAGGCCCAAAGCTGGATCTCGCGAGCAGAGGAAACGAATGTACAACGGGGCTACTACGAGTATACAAGGCCCAGGGACGGCACGGGACAACTTCCCGAATGGCTACTTCGATCAATCGAAAGGGAAGGTACCGGACAACTTCCCGAACGGCTACTTCGATCAGTCGAAAGGGGGGTGGATTTACAAGAACGGAGAGGCGGAGCAAGCGATGAGAGATCTTGCGAGTGCAGTACCAGATGCAAGAAGCATAGGGACGGAGAGTTTCAGGATGGAAATGGAGATGGATGTTGCAAGGAGAAGGCAAAGGATGACGAACTTAGTGAAGCCATGGGAGGGAGAGACCATTCATGAGGTCTCTCTTGGAGAAGAAGACTTGGAGCTTACTCTGGGAAACTCCACAACCAAAGGTGCAGTTGCTCCTTCTGAGATTTCATCCAGAGCCACTTCCATGTCCATTGATTGAGGCTTTCTTTCATATTTGCTTCAGATTGATGCTTGCTTCAGATCCAGATTGATTAATGCTTCCATTGGGAGTTTGTCTTTCATATTTGCTTAGATTGATGCTCAAGCATCAGGTCCAGATTCACCATTCGGACCTCCCTGATCAAAATGCTAGCCTTGATTGATTTCTTTTTTGGGAGCTCTTCACAGCTCTATCTGTAGGTTGCTTGGGCTCTTCCTCCTCAGTTTCACAAAGATCTCCTTCATCATATTTCTATCTTATGTATCGAGGATGTATCTCTGCTGCTTGTGGACGTAGGAGCTCAGCAAGTAAAGGGAAGTCAAGAGCAATGATCTTTACATATTTTTGCAATTACCAATCAACATGTGACAACATTGGGTAATGTACTAGCAAAACAAATGTGTCAATAGATATGTGTTGAATCTATTATTAAAAAATCTCAAGTGTCCTTGAGCTTCTTTATATGTTATCTAAAATCAGTTGCATATAAAATGAAATTTAGAATGCTTTTTAGCCCACTAGGATGATTTATTGTAAACAACCAACCAAATATATATCTTCCTAAGTTGTATTTGCATCTCTAGATATCACTTAATTTTAAGTTTGAACACTGACACTATCATGCACGTGTTTTTGAGTTGTGATGTCGATTTTATATTGTTAACCATATACATAGTGCTAAAGCGGGGGATATTGAAATGTTGATAACGTAGCTTTGAATGATACTAATAGAGTTACAGAAGATAAGTAATTGGAGTACAAAGAAATTTGTTTTCCAATTGCATCCTTTGCTAATACTTGAAATAGAACATCTTCTCTATGGGACAATGCTTCTTGCAATGTGTATCATGCAACCACCTTGAGTGCAATTACTTAAAATTATATATTTTTAAAATTTGGATTATTTGTCTTTCCTTGGAAACAAATCCATGTCACCTTTCCGCTTGCTTTTTGGGGTCCCTTTGTCCATGTGAAGAGAATTATAAGCAAAAATGTGTATCTCTAAAGGAGTACTACATGATGTAGAAATATCTTGTTGAAAGTAGATTTGTAGAAGGCCTTGTCATTCTTGCGCTTGCACTTTGCTTCCTCTTACTTCATGGTCTCATTGTCCATGTAAAAAGAGAATTATAAGCATAAATGTGTTCATTTTATGTCTAAATTAGGACATTGCATGACTCACAAATATCTTGTTAGAAGTGGACTTGAAGGCCCTGAACCAAATATGATCTCTTCAAAGAAATTTCCTTATGAAATTGAGGATATCCGAACCAAATATGATCTCTTCAAAGAAATTTCCTTATAAAATTGAGGATATCCAAACCTCGACATTGTGATGAACCAAATATGAACTCTTCAAAGAAATTTCCTTATGAAATTGAGGATATCCAAACCTCGACATTGTGCTGAGATATACATATTGATTATGATGATGAGAAACCAATGATCTCTTTTTGTTTTTGTAGGAAAAGAAAAATAGAATTTATATAAAAAAAGGAAAAATACAAAAGGATAAAAACCAGTTGTCTATACGGACAAAATCGATTTGGAGCTGAAATATTTGGTGAGCCCTAAAACTAATTTGGAGCTGAAATATTTGAGGAGCCCTAAAACCTGTTGCTGAACCTATTGAGGAAAATCAAGAGGTGCTTTGTGGTGATGGAAGATTCCAAGGTTGCGAATTCTCCATGTGTTGTAAATCACTTCAAATCTAACAAGATTCCAGAGTTGCAGTTGGGAGTCATTCAAACGACCTCTATCGCCAAGAAGGGCTATGTCCTAAGAGAATCACACATGTATTTGAGCCCTAGCTAGCCATTTTAGTGTGGCTCCATATTCTATGGACCTACAACTCCAAAGTAGGGGAAAGTGTGTTTCGAGGCTAACTTTTTGTAATGATTGTCAGGATTATCAAGTTTCTTTATAGTGCAATGATAATGTATGGGAATCAATTCAATTGATATGGCAAATCTCCTATGGCACAATTTGCTAAGATGTGCATCTTGATTTTGACGACCCGCCAATGTTATGGAAGGTGTATGTTGTTGTGCAGTGAGATGTTGCTCATTGCTTTCATCTTGTGTAGCATATTATCACCCATAATTCAATTTCCACTTTCCACAGTTGTTGTCATCCAATTTTTTGTTTTGACCCAATAAAATATTATGTCATGAAAAATTTCCATTGTTGTAATGATGTTGAAAAGATCCGTTCGTGCTTATGAGATTCCCAAAAGTGTACATGTTGACACAAGAAGGATCTCACTAAAAAAACTCATAATTGAATGTTGGAGTATTAGTTTTATTCAAGCATGGTTTGAATAAGGATTTTTAAAGTTTGGGAGAAATTGGAGATGCTAGTTATTTTAAGATTGAAAAACAAAGGTACCTAGGATTGCTTTGCAAATTGTTCAGCATGTTTTGAGTAAGAACCCTTACTGTTGAAGAATATGTGTAAAGATTGGAATTACTCCAACATAGTGCGTTGTCCAAGAAGGCCCTCAATTATGATTGGGGAAAGGTTCTTCAACTTTAAATTTGGGTGCCATTTAATAAGTTTTTTTCCAAAGGATATAACAAACTTTGAGAATGATTTTGGTCCCTGAAATTTCTTGCTCCTACAAATTTGAACGTGGCCATTCTTTCTCAACTCTATTTAATCATGGTTTGATATAGAGGATCCTTTTTGTTTGAAGCACATAATTTCCTTTGGATATTGTACTTTTAAAAATGTCAAATATGATCTTAAAGAGGCCTAATGAAGCTTCAAATTTGCTTTGATGGCTTTGAAAAAGATTACAAAAGATGGCCTAGGCAAATCCTTTGAAGTTTTGGAATAGATGTTAAAAGGCTTTAGGATATGGCCTGGAAATTGATATTTTAGAGACCCTTAAAGGGATTTAGATATGGGCTTTAGAAACTTTTAAGAGGTCTCTAAACACCTTGGGAAAAGATCTTCAAAATGTGCTTTAAAGAACTTTTAAGAGGTCTCTAAAAACCTTGGGAAAATATATTTAAAACGTGTTGGAAAAGACTTTGAATTGTCTTTGAAAATGCTTTGAAGAGGGCCTTTGAAAGAGGCTCTGATGGCTTGGAAAAGCTTCAGAAAGGGCCCTAGAGAAAGCCTTGCAACTCAAAACTTTGTTCAAGGAAAAGAAGGGGGCAAAAGTAATTTATTACAAGTAGCCATGTATTAACATAAGCTAGGATAAAGCAATGTATTGCAACGTCATCAAGATAAAGTAAGGTAATCGATCATTTGCCACATGAAGGATGTACGAGAAGTATACAATTTGTGCCACATGATGGATAGGCTACCACGTGGCTTGTCTTCTTTGACTACTCTCCTTTGACTATCCAATCATTGCCAAACAATAAGATCTAGTTGTGTGAATGTTCATTGTTGGAGACTACTCTCTTGGTTTATGGATAGACTTACTAGAGTATTGTTGAGTGTGTGGTGAAGGTGGGATAGAAGAGGATGGTTGTGTCACACCATGATTTATCTAATTTTGTTGCATATAATGAATCCATGAATATGAGTCATTTTTTGGGTTTTTGGGCATCTTTATATCTAAATGGATCTATAAGAATAGATATTTTTCTTGTCAAGAAGCATAATTATGAGGCGTGCTTATGGTGCACAATTTGAAGAAATCAGTAGCTTGGATGTGTATTATGAAGCACATACCTTAGATCTGTATTATGAGGTTGTCCTCTAGGGAGTAAATAGGGGGCTCTAGAGGAGTAGTGCCACATCAGCACCTTATCCAACTGACTGCTACATCATCAGTGATTGGCCACATCATCATCCGACCATGTCATCATGACATGTGGTAGTGCCATGTCATCTGCCCAATCAACATCCATGTCATCAGTGCTACACAGACATACAACATGTGAAAACAGTGCCACATCACCATGTGCCACATCATTTTTTTTATCACTCCCCTTGGACAAAGTTTGGCATACATTTCACATGGCCATAACTTTTGATCCAGAGGGAATTTTGCGATAGTCCAAAAAGCAAAAATGCTACCAAATCATGCTCTACGCACTAAGCAGCTTGAATCTACATTTTGGATTATCCATAGGTAAGCATCATTGAATCCTCATCATTGGAACCACCTCCTGATCCATTGCAGCGCATCTAGTACATAAAATGAACGAACTAAAACTCATTTTGCTACATTTGATGCTTCGACGTGTAGTCTAGCTCTAGACTAGTGCATCCATAGAGGGGATTCAACTCCACCAAGCTGAGTAAGCAATTGCCACATTATTGTTGAGAAACCATGCTCAACATCATGTGATCATATGTGCATAGCCGTAACCCAATAGAGTGCTATAAAGGAAAGGGTTAGATGCCCTAACCCTAAAATGGTTTGTATACATTCTACATTTTCAACTAAATCTAGTGTACAGTTAGTCATTTGTGGTGTGCACTCTAGCTATGCCCTCTCTCCTCTTCTCCTCTCCCCTCTTCATATTTTGTCATGGCTGAGGCATTGTGTTCTGTATGAGAGAGTGTGAGAGATTGAGCGATTGAGAGTTCTTGAGCGATCTTGTGTTCATTCTTTTACTTCCGTTGAGTGATATAATTTCCGTCCTTTTGAAAAGTTTCTGTCCATTCGTTTGGTTCATTCTTCTTGAGGGTTTGTGAGAGCTTCTTCTCGAGTGATATTCACTTTTGTTCATTGAGAGAATTTCCATCCATGAGATGTATTCTCCTTGAGTTTCCATTCATTACTACGTGTGAGAGAGAGAGTTCCTTTAAGTGTTCAAGAGAGCTTGTCTTGAGAGATTCAGTGAGAAATAGTAGTTCTACAATCGGCTAAAGGCATGCTTAGCAACAACTCCTATCAAGCGGTCAAAACAAAGGCATCTCCATAGGCGTCCAAACCGACGGCTAGCAACCTCAACGCCAATCGAGCACCATCTTCTCACATCTGATCAGAATAACCGGATTCGTAAAGTAGTTGTTGTTGAAAACCAAACGTGTGGTTGGATCCAGTGGCATTGTTGCTTGTAAATTCACATTGCACAATTGTTGCAGCTGAGCAACGTACTGAGGATTAAGAGTTGGATCATTCACTTGCAGGTGATTAGAGAAGGATGAACAATGGGCTCTTCCAATCATGTGAGCACCTAACAACATTATCATCTCATCTTGTGACAGACCATGCGAAAGGAGGACCTGCGTCAGAATTGGGGTGGTGAACATTGGCAATGGCTCCTACAATGCCTATCAGTAGATGTTGCAGCCAAAACCTCCATCAACACAAAGCTCCATGGCAGCTAGCTAACGGCACTTCTCCTGCGCTAGCTACAACACTGCCACCATAGCCTAGTTCCACCAACGACATACTTATGTCCACCAGCAACGATGAACTCTCGACAAAAGCCAGCAGTAACTGTCTATCACCGACAGAGGTGACCTCTGGTAGCTAGCACGACACAGGCAAACAGTGATGGTGCGTCGCTCCTCCATGCTTAGCCTAGCCTATAGCAAGCTCAAGGACATGCAACAATGCCTCTATCATTAGCTGCGACCACAACAAAGCTCCCAGCTCCATCTCTTAAGCAGCCCCTCCACAACGCTGCAAGCCACGTCAACAGACCCTTCACCGAATTCCAACGCTCCTTCCTCAGATTATCTACATCACTCACGTCGATCTCAACAATTTTTCTTTGTCTTCAACTAAAGTAGAATATAGAGCACTCACTATAGGTGCATGTGAGGCTATATGGCTTAAATGACTATTGTCAGAAACAGAGTGCTTTGATGAATCAAAGCCAACAACAACATACTGTGATAACCAATCGGCTCAAGCATTGGACAAGAATCCAATATATCACTCCAGGACAAAGCATATTGATGTCAGAGAGCACTTTATCAGAGAAAGAGTGTTACTTGGTGACATCACACCGTAGCATTATGATAGATGTACCACACATTAGCATGGATCAGCCCACAGTTTTTTGATCATGCACATTTGATTGTAAGCCCTCAGCATGAGGCATATTTGATAGTAAGCCCTCAACATGAGGCACATTTAAGGATAAGCCCTCAGCATGAGGCAGTCCCATCTACATCAGCATAGTATGATTCCAGTGATACATAGCCACTTTCGTTCACTCATGGATCCGACTCCATTTACTGTCACGCCGGATGATGCATAGAAACAACACAAGTTCAATTATGGTCATGTAGATTTATGGAAGGTAAGTCCTCGATATGAGGACTTACTCTTGTGCCTCAATCTCCCCATGCTCACATGTTCTGCCACTTGTGGAGATACATGCCACAGTGCATTCAACTCTTCAGGTGATTCCATTCTAGCATCCATCATTGAGGCTTTCACCTTTGACACAGAGCATATCTTGGACATAGTTTTTGTTAACAGTATAGATCAGCAGATTAGTCTTCAAGACATTCCAGTATTGGCTCAGTCATGTTGCATTGCACCACCCTTGGATCCAGTGATCACCACCTCTTTCAATCAACATATCATTCCTCGGCATGGGGATATTTATGCATCAATGTAGTCTTGCCTGAGTGCAGTGAACATCATCAGGTTCAGACATAGTGCAGCCTGGAGAACCTCAGTGTTTTAGCATGCACTTATGGCTGTCGTATATACAGTCCATACTTAATGCAGATTAGTGGTTGGATCTAGGACTTTAGATCAATCTCTATGTCTGCATTTGGTACCTCATATGCCTTAGGGACGCCATATGATTTTTCAGTGGCATTCTAGGCTTCTAGGCCTTACTATTGTCAGCTTCACCTTGAGCCTTTGATAGATGCTACATCCCATGCCAATGGAGGTTTAGCATGCACACAGTAGATGATGTTCAGCTCATGCCAATTGAGCATACAGGTTTGACCAGTTGTTGTCCCTTGTCTGTGTTACAGGCCTTTTCTTTAGCAAAGCAGAATATCATACCTGCACCTACAGCCCCCTATTTTATGTAGCCCCTGTATCACTCTGCCCACACTGACTATGCGGTCTTCTTCAACCTTGCATCATTTAACAGAGATTATCCACATGATGGATAGGCTATCACATGCCTTGTCTTCTTTGACTAATCTCCTTTGACTATCCAATCATTGCCAAACAATAGGATCTAGCCTTTGTGTGAATATTCTATATATTACAGTTCTATCTTCACCGACAGTTCACACATCAATGTTTTGTAGTTGATTCAGATAGTGAAGAAAGCAAAGCATAAAAGTTGTATGATCCCATCAACCGCAAGGTCATTATCTCTAGGAATGTAATGTTTGATGAGGAATCAGAATGGAAAACCTCAAATACACAAGAGATGGACACACCGATTACTCAGTGCTCTATAGAAAAGATTGATGATGAAGAAGAGCAAGAATTGCGACAAGCACTCAAGAAGAGCCACATCAACTCAGATGGTCTACTAGAGAAAGCAGACCACTAGCGAGATTGACATATGCTCAGAAAGGCAAAGCATTTCATGTTCAAACCATTAACTATGCTATCATCATGGCTATCATCATGGCTACAGAAGCACCAATGTACTTCAAAGATGTAGTTGACAAGACAGAATAGCAAACTGCTATGAATGAAGAAATGGTCACTTTCTACAAGAGTACCACTTGGGAATATTTCAGCTTTTATTTTGACACAATACTCAAGGTATGAAGAGCATAATTTGTGCACTAGGTGTTTACTTTGTTGTATCAAAATTGTTTGCCACACACACACACATATACGCATACCAAGAATTTGCTAATATTATCGCATCTACATTTCTCCAATGGGCCCAAAACTTTGTACACGCCTCAACCTAGGTCGTATTAACTTGCATACAAAGTGGTGCACCCATCCCATAAGTACTTGTTCGGATAACACCTGCAAACGTATTTCATGACGATTGTGCATAACTCTAGGAACAAAATGGTGTATAATGTGCGATCGACTATGCAAAGCATATCCAATGGACACAAGACTTTGCACGTTCCTCAACCTAGGCAGTATTGACTTGTGTGCAAAGTGGCATCCCCATCCGATAAGTACTTGTTTGAAAAATACACCTAGGATCGTGTTTTTTGACGGTTCTACATGACACCAAGGCAAAAACGGTATTTAATACTCAATCTACCATGCAAAGCATATCCGATGGGCACAATACTTTGCACCTGCCTCAAAAGCGGTGATATGGTGTTCCATGCAAAGTGGAACGCCCATTCAATAAGTACTTGGTAGGATAATACACCTAAGAGCGTGTTCTTTGACGGATGTGCATAACACTAGGGGGAAAACGGTGTATAATGTGTGATCCCCCATGCAAAGCATAACCAATAGACACAATACTGTGCATGCACATCAACCTAGTTGAAATTGACTTTCTTTTAAAGTGGCTCCCCCATCCGATAAGTACTTTTAAGAATATCACACCTAGGACCATGTTTTTTATTGGTTGTCCATGACACTAAGGCAAAAACGTTGTTTTATGCTTGATTGACAATGCAACGCATATCTGATCGTCACAATACTTTGCACACATCTCAACCTAGGTATTATTGACTTACATGCAAAGAGCTTGTTGATGAGGATAAATACGCCCTTGAATAAAAGCACAGTTGTTGTATGACCACGATAGGATCGCTTTGACACCTGTGATTTTGCCCACATGTAAGTTTGCAAATAGTATAAAAAATCATATAATAATATATTAATAGTTTGCAAATGTGTATAGCAAGTGAGTAATGGGAAGTGGAAGTGGGAGTGAGGAGGGAGGAGTGGAATGGGAGAGGGGAGGTAATAGGGGTGTATGATAATAAGTATAAAAAATAGCATAATAATATATTAATAGTTTGCAAATGGCAAGTGAGTAATGGGAAGTGGACATGACAGGGGAGGGAGGAATGGAATGGGAGAGGGGGAGGTAATAGGGGAGTAGGATAATAAGGGAGTGAAATGAGTGAGGGGAGTTAATAGGGGATGAAAAAGAGGAGGGTGAGATGGGGAAATATGGGATTTTGGGTCCAATGGGAGATTGGGATG